>NW_010237627.1:6531-16720 GCF_000690775.1 Eurypyga helias | reverse complement strand
CTATCCATCTAGTGATGCCATCATTTATTTATTTTAAATAAACTATCACGGAATCATAAAATGTTTTTTGTTGGAAGACACCTTAAAGACCATCCAGATCCATGGGCAGGGACACCTTCCACTAGACCGGGTAGCTCAAAGTCTCATCCAGCCTGGCCTTGAACACTTCTAGGGATTGAACATCCACACCTTCTCTGGGCAACCTTATCCAGTGCTTCACCACCCTCTCCAGGAAGGACTTCTTCCTGATATCTGATCTAAATATCCCCACTTTCAATTTAAACCCACTACCCCTTGTCCTATCACTACAGGCCCTTGTAAAAAGTCTTCTCCCTGCTTCCTTGTAGGTCCCCTTCAGGCACTGGAAGGCGCTATAATGTCTCCCTGGAGACTTCTCTTCTCCAGGCTAAACACCCTCAACTCTCTCAGCCTGTCCCCATAGTGGAGGGGCTCCAGCCCTCTGAGCATCTTTGTGACCTCCTCTGGACTCACTCCAACCAGTCTATATCCTTCTTATGTAGAGGAGGCAGTACTGCAGGTGGGGAATTATGATCACTGTCATCTCCGATGTGACTTGCATATTATCTAGTGAAAAGAAAATCCATATTTTTTTCCCTGTCTGTGTTGTTCTTTCCAAGGCATCCGTTTAATCTTTAAAAATATGTAAATATACACATCTAGGTTCTCTTAGAGATGATGTTTGCACTGCTTCTTCAAGGACTGTGCGGACATCGTCCTCACATCTAACTAGCTTATCTAGCCCAGCACCATGCCTGCTATCTCTTGGCCAGGTGGTGATTAGTAGGTGCAGAAACCCAGGATGTATGCAGTATGAATTTTCTTGGTCCCAGGCACTTTGAATTTGTTTGTCTTAAAGCTTCTGGCATGCCAGTAGGATCTGATGACTTGGAAGTTTTGCTTTCTGGTTCTTTTCGTATATGGAGATCACAGCAGGACTTCATCACCACTCATCTGTTGCTCTTTGCCGCACCCGTGTGCTCTAGTAAAAGAGGGATTGCTAGAATTAGCCCACTTGGAAGCAACTCCAAATTTTCCCTGACTGCAGGGAAACAAAAGCTCTTTATGCCTACCTCTCAGCTTAACGATAACTGGGTAATATCAACAGTAGGAGCAGCAGAGAAAAAAAACGTATAAAGTCTCATCTAAAAGGGTTTAGCTCTGCTTGTGGAGGAGGCATCTCCAGATGGCAGCTCAGCATTGCTCCAGGGGAATGGTTATCTGAATTTCATGGAGAGTAGGTCTAGAAGGGAAACTAGTGAATGAATGATTGCTTCCATTTCAGGATGTGACAGCAATCTTTTGAGTGACTTCTGTAAAGCCTCAAATTCTCCTTAATCCTGCAGAATATTCGACAGCACAATATTCTTCAAATTTCACCCTTTTCCATAACAGCTTTTACTATTTCTATAACCCTTCCTGTTGTATACATCCATTTTGTCAACTCTCAGGATCGTATGGAAACTGCTGTATATACCAACTCAAAGAGGTTAATAAGGAACATTTTCAATGTATGGTGTTTCTCTTCCAATTTAAGGCACCTCTTTGGTGTTAATCTTTCTGAGTGTTTCTGCTGTTTATTTTTATTGGATTTGGTAGAACACATCAGTGCATACAATAATGGTGATATATATTCTTCTGTGAAATGGATGTTAATGCGATGAATCAGTTATGAGGACATCTGGATATTCAGCGAGTTACAGCTTGTTAGTATCAGGTAGCTAACATCTGTCACGGGAATGGAAAACAAGAGAGATTTTCTGGGAGGAGAAATAATGGAAGGAAACAAATGGCACCAATAAAAGCAAAACCAACAAAACTTGACATGAGTTCTTTGCAGTTTTTCTGTTCAGGGTATGTCTCCTACATACCTACACATTGTTGCCATGTTTGAGATTACTGTGTGCTGCCATAATCTACATACCTGTGAAGATAACTTTTGCAAGGCCCTGCAATTAGCAGCACCATCTTTTGGAAGAGGAGACCTGGGACTAAATTTCCCCCAAACACACTGGTTTTGTTGGTGAGAAGTACTTCTAGCTTGGCGGGTGGGGGAAAACTTCACTGAGCATGACCAAACTCTGTTCCTCCTCCCATTTTTGTGCTGATTCTTCATTCACTGAGTTGTAGGATGCTTAGCTTCCACAGCTGAGCAACCTCAGAGGTTCTTCGTCTTCTGCATTTCTGTGTGCAGGTCCTGCTGGCAGGGGGAAAGACGTGTGAGAAAAGAGATGGTGGAGTAGAATTTAGAGAGAAGATTCAAGAGGAATGTGAAAATCTCCATTAAAAAAACAATAATAACAAGATGGGAGGAAGGATCAAGTGGAATAAACTCATACTGATAACATGTTAGTGGGTTTTATTTTGATTTCTTTTATACTGCTATTGCAGGGAGGAACCTAGATCATAGGGAGTCATTAGGCTGAGTGGTGCATAGAGGCAGCATTAAGAGAGCTTCCAGCCCCAAACTGCTGCTGAACTAGGAAATGCAGCGTGTATTTCAGCTTGTTCACATGTTCAGTGGTAGAGCTTGGTTACAAAAAGCTTCAGAATGAAAGTTAACCTTTTTCTGGGATATTGAGCATGTGTGTAGGAATATTTTCACTGAATGGACTGATGTTTTTAAAGACAATCCTTGTTATTTAATGATGTGTTTACCTGTGGATACTTATGAAGTGTGTTTTGAAAGAAACAGTGTTAAAAAAAGAAAGTCATAGTGAGGGGAACCAGAACTAAACTCTTATGCCTCTAAAATGTAGTTGTGATAATCTCAAAGTATAGAAACTGAATACTGAATCCAGTCAATGATGGACATAGTATATTTCATTCTGCTGGTTGTATTTCACTCGTGATCTATTTCATTCATCAGGTCTGGGGCCGTGAAGCAGGCACCCACCAGCGAGTGCAATGTGCAGAAGTTGGGCTCCTTAGAACTGTGGTTTAAGTAGAGCACAAGGTCTTGCCAAGAGCCAGCCACCTGAAGACCATTGCAATGGAGGAAACACACCTGAAATTCCAGGTCCACCTGGAATTTCAGTCCTTTCTCAGTCTGAAAATCCTGAATGAGCAGCCTTCATTGAGGACCGGTGATTCTGTAGTCTTTTGTGAAAAACCGCGCTCTTCTGCTTTATAGAGTAACAAGAGACGGTAGTGCTGCTCTTCATCTGGTTCTGTAATAGCTTAGAAGTTGGTCTGCTCACTCATGAAGGGAAAAACTTGGGCTCAGTGCCTCATCAACTTAAGGAGCTCCAAGGCTGTATCCATCTTACACAAGGAGAATCCTTAACTGCAAACCTGCGGACTCATTTAGGGAGAGGTAATTTCCACTTGTCTGTTGGAAAAATGCACCAATGCAACAAAGAAATTCAACTTCACAATAACAGCAAGAAGAGGAAGAAAAGGACCTTCTCTCTGTCTTCTACTTGTTAGGGTGTATATCTAGCAAATGAGCACTTTTTATTCTGCTCCCATTTTCAGGGATAAAACTATATTTTTACCTCATACAACATACTGTAAGAGCTTCATTGTGGCTATAATGGTGTATTTCATCTGTGCTTTCAGCTTTAAACTGAATCAAGAACTGGGCCACATGATGAAAAAAGTTATCATATGCTTCTCTCATAACTTTCCTGTTTCACTGGTATTGCAAAAATCAGACTGTTTTTGCAGTTCTAGGAATTAACCTTGTATATACCACAGCTCATTACACTAAGCAAAACAGTTTTCCCTCTTCTGGGCACATTTCTAAAGTAACTGTTTTTTTGGGTTTTTTACTGCTTTTGGTAGCTCTGCAGTGTGTTTCTAATAGCCTTGGCACTCATTAAATAAAACTTTTCATGCCCAAAGGATGGGAGACAAACCTCTCAGTAGACTATTATTTTGCTAGCAAGTGCTAGATGTACAATGGTGATTAAAGCACATTATAACTGATGCACAATGAACTGTATAAAATATTGATTTCCTGACAGAGACAACTCAGTTAAGAGGTGCAAATAAGAACAGGTGAATTAAGCACAAAACTGTTCCGATACAGATTTTATGGAGCACAACTGACTCTGCCATCATGGTATGTCTGTCACAGGTTTTCAAAAAACAGTTTGTCTTGGGCAAGAGACAGAAAGACATAACTAAAATTCTTTAGGAAAAATATGAAACTAAATGATACAGAAACTCTGCTGTTTTATGCCTATTCCTTCAAAAGCATCATGGGGAAAAAACCCCCAAAAAACCACAAACCCAAACCCAAACATGGTATCAAATAATATTCTTATTATGAGAGATATTTTTACAGAGTAATTTCAGATGATTAAATATTGTTTCTGCATGAAACAAAAATCTTTCCATCTTTAAGATATTTATGAAGATGATCCATCATTTATATAGCCAAGATAAAAAATTCCAAGTGTACCTATGAACCTTGGATAAACAAATCTCTGTATTTGCTACTGAGCTATTAATAAAATGTATATTTCTAGTTATGAATATACAAACTTTAAAAAGATTTGTAGGTCATTTCCAATACATATCACTGGGAAGGCTGCCAAAAATTTTTTTTCCTAAACAAACCACAAATAGCTATTGTCAGAAAGGAATTTAAGTGATATGCATATGAGGCTAGTATTACAGATTCATACCATGTGATGAAGAGTAAATTGTTCCATGGATGCCAGAGCTCATGAAGCCCCATCTCATACCAATCTTGATCCTTCATGTGCTAGGTACGCTAGGTACACCAGTTGACCTCTTCTTCCTCCAGCACATTCAATGTTGAATTACTCCTCTGCCCCTTTCTGCCCCCGGAATACCAGCACCTTTCTTGTACACTCTCTAAAACATCTCTTATACCCACCTAAACTTCTTCTCTGTATTTTGGCTGACTAAGAAAGGGGATGAATGGCCTGGGGTAATGAAGTTGATTGGCCAACAAACATGTTAAACAGAAAGTAGAGGGAATAAAATCATACTTTTCCTCCTTAAATGTACAAATTAGGGTCTTCTGTAACGCAGCTGAATTTATATAAATTTCATACCTTTGAGATTTCAGCCTCTATCAGGTTTTCTTATAGCTGAACAAGAAATTCTGAAGTTTCTGGGGATAAGAAATGCAGCCAGATACAATCAGCATGATACCTTTAAAAACAGATCTTGTGGGAGGAAAACTGAAAATCTTTGATGTCCTGTATGCAAACAGTCTGTGGAACAAAAAGTTGTGCTGTATGTTTTATATCTGTTGTCCAGAATAATTGATGGACCTGTTGTTTTGTCTGAGTGTTCGTGATCCAGCAAAAATCTGAATTAATTCTTCAGCATCTTATCTGAGTTTGCTGACTGGACTTTACATTTTACAATCATTTTCTTCCAAATAGCCATCTTGTACTTTATTCTAGCTTCATAAAATTCCTGTGCAGAAATCACATATGTGTTAATTTAGTGGTGACCTTTTAACTGTTAACTTTAGTATTGTCCGAGTATTATCTCCTTTCTGGAAAGTCATCAGCACAGACTTCTATTTAACTGTGGTGGCCTGAGCGCAAATCAGTACTCTTATAGTGGTTCATACAACAGGAAGATACAAGTAATGTGCTTCAAA
Source organism: Eurypyga helias (assembly GCF_000690775.1). NCBI lineage: Eukaryota > Metazoa > Chordata > Aves > Eurypygiformes > Eurypygidae > Eurypyga > Eurypyga helias. The sequence continues at coordinate 11,112 of NW_010237627.1, read as the reverse complement.
TATTAATATAGCTGTGGGATTCCTTTAAAAACTTCCTATCTGTTCTTTAAAGAACACAAAACCCAACGCAGAACTCAGCAGGGGTGAAGCTACGGAAGACAAAACCCAGGTCTGAAATGTCTGCATTAAAGTCTGCCAATCAAAACCACAGAATGCACTGCTCTATAAAAAAAAGATCATGCAGACTCAGATTTCCTTTCAGACTTCAGGTACCTGACCACTGTCTAATTCTAGACAGTAATATAGAGCTGCGTATGCAGAAATCCTTATAATTGAGATAATGAGAATATGTCTAGTCTTTTCATGTCTAGAAAGCTTTTGTTCAAAGTAAGTGACTTTTTTTCTATTTCAGAAATTTTTATTTTGTTGAGCATCTAATCAAGTTACACATAATTAAACTCCTAGTAATTTAAAGCTGAATTTGTCAAGTGCAAGTTTACAATAGTTTTGCATGAATGCTTAATATTTTGTTTGCCATTTTCATCACATAGATTTCATCACATCAGAGAAGAATGAATAACATGCTCAATAATTACTTTAGAAATAGTGAGGAGATTTATAATTTTTCTCTGTTTCTCTTGTCTGAAGTGAAAACTGGAATGTGAAAAAAGGTTTTGTTTAAGCAGCATGAAGAGGCAGCACAGGTCATGGGCACAGGCTAGTGACAATTTGAAAGTGTGTTTTTGTCGTTTCAGGTTACTTTAATATTCACATTGTGCACTGAAATACTTTATTTTGAAGTGCATATATTCTGTGGAACTAGAGTTCAGGGATCTCCCATTTGCTGTAGAGCAGGGTCTGAAGTCATTCTTTATCTCCCCAGAAGAACCAAGGTCCTCAGTACTACATGAGGTGGTCTCTTCCATGTTTTTCCCCAATTAAAATAATTTACCTCAGTATCAACAAAACACTTGATTCATACAGAAACAATCCAAGAATTTATGTTTATTTCAAATTGTTTCTCCTTCTCCTCCTTTTTTTTTTTTTATTTTTTTTTGGCAGACAGTGATCAGACAAAAGAAAATGACCTGCCTCTACACCAAATTGACTAAGTTAAGAATTTGGGCAACAGTGCACCAGGGTTTGCATGATAATGTCTTCTTTCAACCTCATATTTTCAGCTGCATCTAATGACCAGTGAATCAGATTATCCGACCCTGCAGAACTCATCAGCAGGCTTTGGTAAGGTTTTGACTGAAGACCTATACTGGTGATAATTAGTACTGGCAATCTATCTGTTATTAACACATTTGGTTTTCAGTGACAGACAAATCACTTTCAGGCATGCTTAGAAGATAACTGGTAAAACTTATGGGGTCTGATGAGTTCCTTAGCATTCATGTCTTTTTCATAGTATTTTCTGAAGAAACTGCTATTTTTTCAGCTCTGCAAAACTGTTAGAAATAACACTGTCTAGAAATGTTTCTTTCTTATCAGGCGTCAGATACTGTAATTACAATACTTCTTATAGTTCTGCAGCTCTTCTACTTTTCCTCATGCAGTAAGACCACTAATAAGGTTGGAAACATAGACAAATTCATAAGACAGTTCAAAATCATTTTCCTTGAGTGAATACTGCTTTTACTTAGCTCAAGGTTTTGTGAGGTAGTATATTCATGTGTCCTTTTATGTAGAATTTGAAGAAAGCTTCCTAAGATTAAAGATATTTTCAGTTTTCTGGGAAAAAAAATGTTAACAAAATTTATTTTCCTGTGTTCAGAGTTGGTGTGAGGATACAACAGAGCGCCCTGTCACAAGGACAAGGAGAGGAGGGTGGGATAAACTGCCAGTGGCCTGACAAAATGCACACTGACTTTCTCTGTGTAGGTGACTGATGCCTTGAATCTTTTAATTTTCTTGTCATACCATTCTGCTCTGATGAGACTCATTAGTGTGATCCCAGACCTCCTCAGGTGCGGAATACCTCCGTGGTTCTCTAAGGCCAGCAGGAGCAGCAAATGCTCCTCTGATAAACAAGCCAGCAGTGGGCTGTAATGAGTAATAGTCGCTCCGAAGCTACCTACAGCAATTATGAAATAGTTGCTTGGCTGCTCTGTCTCGACTCCAGGGCAGTCTACCTCTTCTGCAGCTCTCTCAGGAAATGTGTCTACTCAGCCTTATGGCAACAGCAGCAAACTCGACTGCAGCTGGTCACTGGACTAATTGCCCCACAATTTTAACCCTTACTGTCTTGTTGAGTCTGAATTAGCGTGATCCTAATGAAGGAGTGTGTCTTTCTCTGGGTTGTCTAAGGCTGTGTCTGGAATATATGCTGGTATATAATGAAACTTCCTTTCTGCAGCAATTCAGTGCCATCAAAACGTGGCAAGTGACAACTGAGAGACGGTGTCCTTTCCTCTTGCCTACCAGTGACTGTATGTCAAGATAATGATGCATGCAGTGTGCGCAGTGAACAGAATAAGCATTACTGGCAAGCAGTTACAAATGTGTAATATAATGGTTCTGCTGTAAAATCTTTAATGCATTACCCTCACCATGCCACTCTGCTCTTCTGGGTGTGCTTGAAAAATCTCAGCTCGTGGTGCATTGTGGATGCTGTGTAAGTGTGTGTGTGTCAAATCGCTAAGTACTGAAGGTGGAGGCGGTGGGAAGAAGGTTTGTTTTATCTGTGAACGACACCAAGCCGTACGGTTTAGCCTTTGCAGTTTTTAATTAACTCTGTGGTCAGTCATATTAGTGCTTATGATTCTTAGGCAGTTTTCTCTGTTTCAGGGATGGTTTTAGTTTATATTCCTACTACATGAGGAACCATACTGGAACTGTCGGAGTGTCCTCATGCCATGTAAGTGTATGGGTCATAGTGGTACCTGCTGTTAGCTCAAAAGAGCCCAAAAAATAGTAAAAAGAAGAAAAAAGAAAAGAAATGTGCTACTATGAAACTAATTAATCTCAGAGAAGGGCAGGACTGTGAAGATGAGGTACAGCCCTGTACTAATAGTGCATCGTGCTTCAGTGGGCCTGGGCCAGCACCGCTGTGAGCACACCGTTGCCCCACAGGAGCAAGCCAGACCTCTGCAGCCTGCCTCCGAGTACTCCATGCCATGCTCTGCCAAACAAGACAGATGTGGCCTGACTCACGGCTCATCCCGGCAATCCTGTTGTACGGATAACACTGTGGTCACCAGAGTGGACTGGCTGCAGCCCATTTTTAGTAAGGCACTAAGAGATAATGCTGATGTCTTGAAGCAAAAAAATGATGCTGCATTCTTTTGCTTTCAGCTTTTTTCCTCACAGACGCCTATGCTGGAGGAAAAGGGATGCATTTGCATAAGCTGAATATGTGGTGCTTCTAATGAGGATAAAATGGTAAGAATTATCAACACCCATTGTTCAAAATATATGCTAAATGCCAGTGGGGATTAAATGAAAACTCCCTCTGTTTTGTATTCCAGACATGTCGCTCTGCTTACAGTCCATTTTATAAGGGTGAAATCCTGCCGAGGAGACAGAAGTAGTTTATTGTCTGAAAAATGATGAAAGAAAAGACAGAAGCTGGTATTTCATGTTTCCCAGAAATAGAAGGACAATTTTTTTTTTTTTTTTTTTTGTAATATAAATACCATCATGGCTTTCTATGTTTAGCACAAACATTGTCCCATAATAGTGGAAACCTCTAGCACAACATGATGTTTTTTGGCGGCAGATGCAGGATGCAACATGAGAATGATTCAGGTGTTGTACAAATTCCAGCTTTAGTTTTGTTTGTTGAAACTGTCTTATTAAATACTTCCAACTATAATGAAGAGTATGAAAGGTTTGATATTAGTACCTGTTTATTTTGGGAAAATAAACATAGAATGTGAAAGACTTGTACTTTAGGCAAAGCGTTACTGGGAGGTTTGATAGAAAATGGGAGATCTGCTTATCTTTGTTTTTTTAAGGATAATTTCTATTAAAATATACTGCAGAAAAAGCTATGGATATCGTCTGCTTGGACTTCTGGTAGACCTTTGACAAAGTCCCCCACAATATCCTTGTCTCTAAATTGGAGGCATATGCTTTTGATGGGTGGACCCTTTGGTGGATAAGAAATTGGTTGTGTGGTTGAATCTAGCGGGTAGTGCTAATGGCTCAATATCCAGATGGAGATCAGTGATGAGTTGTACGCCTCAGGGGACCATTCTGAGATGAGTCCTGTTTAGTATCTTTATCAATAACACGGACGGTGGGATAGAGGGCACCCTCAGCAAGTTTGCTGATGACACCATTCTGTGTGGTGTGGTCAACACACTGGAAGGAAGGGATGGCATCCAGAGGCACCTGGACATGATGGAGAGGTGGAAGCATGCCAACCACATGGAGTTGAACAAGGCCTGGTGCAAGGTCCTGCACATTGGTCAGGGCAATCCACAGTAGCAATTCAGGTTGGGGGATGAAGTGATTGAGAGCAGCCATGCCAAGGGGGACTTGGGAGTGCTGGTAGATGAAAAACTAGGCATGACCCGGCCGTGTGTGCTGGCAGCCCAGAAAGGCAACCATATCCTGGGTTGGATCCAGAGCAGCATGGCCAGCGTTACGAGGGAGGGGATTCTCCCCCTCTGCTCCGCTCTGGGGAGACCC
>NW_010237627.1:4666-6442 GCF_000690775.1 Eurypyga helias | reverse complement strand
CCCCTCTGCCATGGGGACAGGCTGGGAGAGTTGGGGGGTTCAGCCTGGAGAAGGGAAGGCTCTGGGGAGACCTCAGAGCCTCTTCCAGTACTTTAATTTCGCTCATAAAAAAGATAAGGATAAATTATTTAGGAGGGCCTTTTGTGATAGGACAAGGGGTAATGGATTTAAACTAATTCAGATTTGGTATAAGGGAGAACTTTTCTCATGGTGAGGGTGGGGAGGCAAGTGGGACAGGTTGCCCAGAGAAGCTATGGATGCCCCATCCCTGGAATTGTTCAAGGCCAGGCTGGATGAGGCTTTGAGCAACCTGGTCTAGTGGAAGGTGTCTCTGCCCATGGGTTGGACTAGAGGACCGTTAAAGGTCCCTTCAAACCTAAACCATTCTGTGATTCTATGATTTCTGTTCCCCTTTTTTGGTTTAATTCCTCTTAAAATTATAGTGTTTGCAGAACATTGGGTAACTAATTGGTCTGATTTTACTGTCTAAGTTTAATAAATACAGTGGTAAACACTTTCTGTAAATGTAATTTCAGGGGTACCTTAGATGCTCTACATTTTAGTAACCTGATGTTAAAACACAGTAACTACTCATTTTATTACTTATAAGTATTACTTTTTAAGAGTATTGGGCTGCAGAATTCTCATTTTTATGAAGCATAACATGACTGGTGAGAAAATGTCGGGGTTTTGTTTGTTTTTGTTTGTTTGTTTGTTAGTTTTTTTAAGATTACCTTTTTATCTCATTGGCAAGAGGCATCCATGATAAGAATTCTGAAGGTTTGTAAGGGCTGGGGAGTATGCCCTAGGGAACAACCTGTCTTGAACATCCATTTTTAAAAAATCCAGCTATCTCAGAGCAGTTCTCTGGAGGGATTCAGCTCAGTGAAGAAGATGCTTGCAGAGCAGACTTCCCTGTGGTGTGAGGCTCACTGATTTGGTGCAATTCTGCAAGGGTGTGAAGAAATCTCTTGTCTCACAAGGAATCTGATACAGTTTCCTAGCTTGAGGACTTGCAGTTTCTGTCTGAAATCACTGTTTCTCAACCACGACATTGCCTTTGCTTTCTTTATCCAACTCTGTTCTCTCATGTAAGAAACCATTCACTATATTCATTTATCTCCAGCTGACCTAGAACAATTGCAAATAAACCACTATATGCTCCTTGTTGCAAAATGTTTATTTTAATTCTGCATTAAAAAGAAACTGTTGTGATACATTATGGGATAGGATAGATGTCCTGTTCATAAACTATATCCCACTCTGCAATAATCAGTAACTTGTTGATCAGTGTGGTCTTTAATGTGATGCAATGATCCAGGGTCCTGGTGACACATCATTCTGTCGCAGCCAGCACCGAATTGTTGTCTGTCTGAAGGCTCTTTGTATTTCTCTGTCTTTCCTGTCTGGCTCTGTGAGAGCAGAGTGTTTTAAGACATTGTACGTTCCTTGTTTACTGGAAGAAGAAGACTTGATGTAATAAAATAAATACACAGAATTCCTGGCCGATCAGAATAAAGAAATTCTTGAAGAGCTGATTAAACCATACATGATTTTCTCATTGTTGTCTGTCTGAAGGCTCTTTGTATTTCTCTGTCTTTCCTGTCTGGCTCTGTGAGAGCAGAGTGTTTTAAGACATTGTACGTTCCTTGTTTACTGGAAGAAGAAGACTTGATGTAATAAAATAAATACACAGAATTCCTGGCCGATCAGAATAAAGAAATTCTTGAAGAGCTGATTAAACCATACATGATTTTCTCACCAGGCTTTACTTTT
>NW_010237627.1:0-4654 GCF_000690775.1 Eurypyga helias | reverse complement strand
CTTCCTCAGATACTTCAGGAGGTATGCTTCAGTGAAAACGTGTTTGCAAATCAGCAGTAAACTTCACCTTATAGCACAGTATTTTTTCAAAGGCACATGTTGTCTGCTTAAGGCAGTTATTTGTGGGTCTCACTTTCTCTCCAAAGGTGGATATTGGCTTCAGCATTTGTTTTTCAGGATAACAGAAGTCTGGATAGTTTGTCTACTTCTGGTGTCCTGGAGTATTTTGGCAAGGCTTATCCTTGAAGAACAGAGGCTTAAAACAACTTTGATTCTGTGCCAAGTGAAGGAACATCCTGTCATGCAAAGGGAAGACAAATCTTGGCCCATACTACGTTTCATTTCCAATTGTTGACAGTTCATTTTCACTTTTCTCTTTGAACCACATAAGGTTAGTGACCTCGCTTATGGAAGTGTCATCACAAAGAAGAAACATACTTAAACAATTCACTTGTCGTTATTCACACTTAAACCTCGTAACAGGAGCAATTATTTTTGTCCATTACTGAATGCAAATCTAGATGGTAGGTGCTTCTACGTAAGGAAAGGGTATTTCCTGTAAAATGTTAGGACTTTTCCCATGTAGAAGTGCAGTATGTTATGGCACACTGGGGGGATCTGTTGCTCCCAGCTGGAGTCCAGGGCAAATGCCAGCGGAATGTGATAAAAGTGGGAAGTGCTCTTGTGTGTAAGTCCCTTCTAGTATTCTGTTTACCAGTACAGCTACTGTCTTTCCACTTTGTTTTCTTCCAACTTACGTGACAACTAAGTTTCTATAATGCAAATGGTACACATTGATATAAACATATTTATTCCAGTAGAACTGGACCAATTTGTACACTCTGGAGGGATGGCCTTTTATACATGGATACATCACATCTTGCACAATTTTATCACTGACATTTTAGTTCCTGTAACAAATGAGCATCTTGGAGTTGACCTTTTTCATGAAGCAAACTTCCAAGTATTACCATCTGGATATCTCAATCTCTTTCTAAAATAACGTATAGGCCAGTGAAACAAAAAAGAAAGTGATTAAATGGAGAAAGAACAACAACAACAAAAAAGTCATATGACAAAATTCTGTGTATATTTAAATAAAAGTTTATAAACATCTTCTATGGGCATCTGGGTATCTTCATCTAGAGCACCATCTCCCTTATTTTTGGTTCTTTGGAAAAGAATAGTGCATCTTCTAGATCTCTGCACCAGGACAACACACTGTATGTTTACAAGGTCTAAATCTCTTCTGTTTTCCACTGTGCAGAAAGTCTGTATGACCTGTGCTTTGTATCAGTCTCTGTATGTCACATCTCACCCAGCTGTATATCCAGTTAGCAAAGCAAGCTACTCAGAACACTTTCTGAACTAATTTTTCTTAAAAACAAACCACAGACTTGACATGATACTACCAGATTACTGGTTTAGTGTATTATATATGATGAGATTAAGAGCACTCAAGTCTTTGAAAGGAGTTACCCACTTCATTGGGTGTTCAACTGGAACCTACCTAATTAGAGGAGTTCAGGTGAGCTTCACAGTGTTGTTATCACACACTGGAACAGGCTGCCCAGGGAGGTGGTGGAGTCACCGTCCCTGGATGTGTTTAAGAGACGGGTGGATGAGGTGCTGAGAGATATGGTTTAGTGGTGGACAGATACGGTTGGACTGGATGATCTCTAAGGTCTTTTCCAACCTAGTGATTCTATGATTCTATGATTCTATGATTCTTTTTTCCCAGTTTGTAATCTACAAAATCCATTAAATTCAGTGGGGCTGAACACAGACTGAGCAAGAAGGTGGCGTATGTGTCTTCTTACAGTTTCACAGCTCACAGCTTTGTGCATATATGCAATGATGACTATGAAATTTGAATGTGCCAATGGATGAAACAGACTCTTATCTCAGATGGTCTAGAAACAGAGATTTTGCTCTGCTTTTCCCAGCAGTTTTCCCTGCTGCCTTACATTTTTCACACTCATTATTGTTTCCAGGGGAAAAAAAAAAACCATCCCTTTCCAGGCATTATGCCTTGGTATGGAAGTGAATGATCCAGAAGTCACCATATGAATTCCTCTAGGTGTTATGTATGGTTTGTATGTTTGTGAAAGTTTCCTGACAAGATCAATATCGTTATCATAAATGGGAACAGGACTCATACAAAGAGCCAAAAGTACAGATTCACTTGCTGATAAACAGCATTTATACTTCTAGTCCCCGCTCCCATGTAAGACAGTCTGGCCTCAGAGCTTACACTGGTAAGATCGTTTACCTCACTGAGATGTTTGGAACAGGAATAAACGAATGTGTCTTTTTGCAAGTCAGCAAGTGTTGTCACTTCATTCAGCAGCAAGATATGGCTCTGGATCAACTCATTCCGAGCTATGACATGTTGAATACAGAACCGTATTTTCAGCCATCATTCGAACATATGACTTTGCCGTCTTCAGTGCAGAACCAATTCCTTTTTATGTTACAAAGAAGAAGGTAAAAAAACTTGGAGCCGATTAGTGCCCTTCCTACTCACTCCTCCTGCCAAGGCATGAGTATTAATTTATCAGTATGTCTTGTGCTACAAAGGTGAACTCATTGTCACTGCCTCTCTTACTGACTTGGATGGGAGATCTGATAAAAGTGCAAATGATTAAAACATAATCCATCTTATTTGCAGAGACATGCAGGTGGCTTTGGCAAAGGTGAGACGAACTGTGTTTGAGCATATACATAATAAACTGCTTGTATATTTATGGGTAAACCAGAATATTTGATTTCATCAATTTAAATGGCTTTATTTTATTAATTGAGGTAGACAATTCATGTATTATGGTGTCTTGAAATTTGGGAAGTTAACATTGAGGACAGGGCTGGGAGAAGACAGCTTTATACATTGGTATCCAGTTAAAGGAAACAGTCCAAAAAGAAGACATCAGTGGTTGAATGAGATTATGAATCAATGAGACAGACTTCATTTACAACAATAAAACAACAATTGTGTTGAAAATGATAAAAACACCTCTACAGGGAAAGGGATCTATTACTCACTCTCCTATCATCTGTTTAATAACCTTTGTTATAAGACTTGAGCACTCCCTATCATATTTAGGAGTTTTGGGGGGGGGGGGGAAAAATCCATAGCTCTTCAGGCTTGGCAAGTTTCTCCAACTCTGATAAATCTGTATGTTTTTGTACTTTGATTTTATAGATAACACATACTGTTAGGGCAAACAGTCACTTGCCAACATGTCTGTACAAATAAATGAGCATATAGCCCTTTTCTTCTCTTTACTGGAGACCAGGGTTATAATGCATCTAGTTGCACAGAGCAAACTCGGTATAACACCTGCTTCCTCAGCTGGGCAGATGTGAAGGGACTGGCTGGGAATTGAGAGCAGCTCTCTCCATGTCCCCAGGCATGCCTGGTCCTACCACTGAGCCCATCCAAAGAGGGGAGTTATTGGACCTTCTGTCTAAATTCACACAGCTTTTATGCTCCGGGACCAGGATGTCAAAACAAAATCTATACACAGATTACTTCATATGTTGCTGTGAGAGTGTATTTCATGCTGTTAGAGTTGGTCTGTGTACTTGGAGAAAGGTATAGAAGTCAGCGCAATTGGTGCTACACCCGTCCTGGGTGTAAGTCAGTGACCATACAATGGGATTCAGCTATGAGCCAGCGGTGGTTGCGAAGGACATTGGAGACCATCAACTCACTCTTGGCCCAGGAAGGCTTTAGGGATGTTTGTAATCTCTGTTTTGACATCTTCCTGGTTTTGCTGAGTATCACGGGGATGCTAACGACGTAGATGGAGAGGGAGTTTAGACATGGTTTAGCCCTTGCTTGTCTTGGTTTTGCCTCTGGCAGTGCCAGCTCCTTTGGAGGAAGATGGAAGAATGCAAAGTTGGGATCAGCTACCCCAGATAAACGTGATGTTTCTGAAATCTGGGTTGGTGCAGAGGACCTTGTATATGCTAAGGGCATGCACTGTCTGTATTCTTAGAAGGGTTTGTGATCATATTTCTTCTTCAGAACGCAACCTTAATTTAATCCAGCTTCATTATGTGATTAGTTCACTCATTTTCTGCTGTTTAGTTCTTCTACTCTATCATGTCTTTACTCAGAATTTTAAAACATGTGTGCTGATTGACTTAATGGGTATCCCTATCCAAAAAAAGATACATTTATTTCTGAGGAAATTTCATGGCTAATATTTCTTACGCAAAGTCAACAGTATGCTCTGCTGAACTGAGCTTATTAACGTCTGATTCTTCTTTAATGCCAGCCCACATCTGCCAGAATCCTAAGCAGTTTAATCACTAGGAGAGCAACTCCACCTGCTCTGGACACTTAGAGCTTTGTGAATGCTTCCTTAATGCTACAGGACCTTTTGGTATAAGAATTCTGATGGCCATAAGTAGTAGAATCAGACTCAGGGTTTTATTTACATTCCTGTTTTGTATGGACTGTGGTTAAATAAGCAGTAAGATCTCTGTTCGTCATTGTGTTAGGTCTTTTCCTAATGACAAAATGTAATGGCTCACTTTTTGAGTTTACATAACCCTGGTGTAAAGATCATAGAATCATAGAATGGGCAGGGTTGGAAAAGACCTTAAAGATCATCAGGTTTGAACACCCTGACATGGGCAGGGACAC
>NW_010237626.1:2672-6266 GCF_000690775.1 Eurypyga helias | reverse complement strand
ATGGCATCCCTTCCCTCCCACGTGTCAACCGCGCCACACGGCTTGGTGTCGTCGGCAAACTTGCTGAGGGTGCGCTCAATGCCATCATCCATGTCACTAACAAAGATGTTAAACAGCACAGGTCCCAGCACCGGCCCCTGAGGAACGCCACTCGTCACTGATCTCCACTCAGACATTGAGCCGTTGACCACCACTCTCTGAGTGCGACCATCCAGCTAGTTCTTTATCCATCGAACGGTCCATCCCTCAAATCCATGTCTCTCCAGTTTCGAGACAAGGATGTCATGTGGGACAGTGTCGAAGGCTTTGCACAAGTCCAGGTAGATGACATCGGTTGCCCCTCCTCTATGTACCCTTCTCGTTGGCCTTGATGTCCCTGGCCAGATTCAATTCTGTCAGGGCTTTGGCTTTCGTAATCTGATCTCTGACCCCTCGGATAACTTCCCTGTAATCCTTCTAGGCTCCCCCTGTCCCTGCTCCCACCCTCTGTGGGCTGCTCTTTTTTGCCTCACTCCCAACCCCAGAAAATGTCAGGTCCTCTCTGTGTGCAGGTGGTTCTCTCTGAGGGGAACGATGGCCGGCTGGGCGTGAGAAACACCATCACGATGTCTGGTCACGACAGGGGGATACAGGCATAGTGAAGCTGAGCAGTAGTTCTCCACAGAGCAGTCACTTCAGGATGGATCCCTGACTCACTGGTAGTGTTGAGCCCTGACAAGCTGACAGCTGAGCAGGAGCTAGGGAGTGCCCGCTGGCTCGGTCAAGGGCTGCAGACAAAATGCACTCGCCTTGGGAACATGTGGACAGAAGTAGCCTGTGTCCCCCGAGCGGTGGTCGCTCCGCTGGGGATCGCTGCAACGGGCATCCACAGCCTCTGCAACGAGACACAGAGCTGTTAGCAGGTGTCCAAGGCAGTTTTCTCTTGGCTCCCAGAGGACACAGACCTGTCTCCTGCTCCAAAAAAAGCCACTTCTCCAAAGCCACTTCTCCACTTCTCCCACAAATCCTCCTCTGTGACCATTAGCCCTTTCCCTGCTCTGGAGAAGCTGCACAGCAAATACGGAGACTGTGCTGTAACGCTGCCAGGCTTTGCGGGCCCTGCCATGTCCTGGCTGCTCGGCGGCGCTTGGGTTGCTCACCCTTCCCAAAGGGCTTCCCAAAGACTTTGCAGCAGCCTCCCAGACCTGAGACACATACAGTGTGAAGCAGTGCAATGTGGCTGGCCTGGCTCTCCAGCCTGGTGATGCAGTCATAATAAAACCGCATGCACAGGACGTTGTCTTTGCAGGACAGAACGCCAATGTCCTTGAAGGCGAAGGAGAGGTGCTGCCTGATCCTCAGCTGGAAGGAGTACAGGAGTATGGTCTCTTGTACGCAGTCCTCCACCACGTGCAGTGGGAAGGAGGTGGCTCGCGATAGCCACTTGCAGTTCAGTGGCTTGATCTTGACATCGCCTGCAAGGAGGAGGAACGTTGTCACCGCCACAGCACGGCCAATTTCCAGGTCAGGTTTGCGACAAAATGCCAGAGACAAGGCCAATTATAAACCAGCTCTTGGGGAGTGGTTTTGTGTGGGCGAGATCAAGCTGTGCCCTGATCTGTGCCGGCAATTCTCTGCTTCTCCCAGCCCTGTCCAAAGAGCAGAGAACACGTGCCCCCCCGGACATGGAGAGGGAAAATGGGGGCTGTGTTCTGCCTTCTCACCAGGGATAACCACCATGGGGAACACCAGCTCCCGCAGACAAGATGCATCAATGTCCAGCTGGAAGATGGGTCTTCGAACCACATACACCTCTTGTTTGCCGTGGAATTCCTCCTGGACCATAGCGAAGGTCCCGAGACCTGTGATCAGGACACCCTGCCCAGGAAAAAGACAAAATGGACGACGAGTACTTTAGAGACGGGAAAAGGGAAAGCTTTGGAAAAGCCCATGTTCTCCATTTGTTTTCCTCCCCTCCTCAAAGTATGTGCTCACATCCCTTGGCTAGAGAAGATCCCAGGCATTTCCAGCACAGGGAATACCCCTGGGACTGATGCCCAGGATTATCCTTGGCATGGACCCAGCATAAGCCCCCATCTCTCTGCTTGGTCTCTCCCCTCTGAGCACGAGGAAGGGTGAAGCTTTATCGTGTGCCTCATGCCGTCTCAGATGAGGCCTGCGCTTGGTTTCTCTCCTGGCTGACCAAGAAGCAGCTGTGGGCAGCTGTCTCAGTGTGCTGCCACGATGCTCAGGGAGGGATCGCTGTCTGTGGCCCAGGTTCTCAGCCCCAAAAGGGAGCGAGATGCCAGCCCACCTTGTCCCGCCTCAGTTGTCCCAGGATGTACGCAGACACAGCATCCCAGATAGCCACAACCTCTGGAAAGCAAGGGAGAGGTGTCAGGCTGCAGGCCAGCCAGCTCACAAACCCTCTGGAAAGCTCCTTCCTAGGAAGCGACACATGCAGGTGCCCACAAACACCCCAGACAAACACCACCATGGTTGTGAAGCTGGGCCATGCCCCAGGTTCAGGCTGCCAGCCTTCCTCTGCTCCCGCAGCAGGGCTGCAGCAGAAAAGGGGACATGAGAAGGGCTCAGCACCAAGGCTGTGGCCATCTAACTCCCAGGAAAGGATAGCACCCCTGAGCCCCGGACATGATCTGTCACCTGGTGGCACGTGAGGATCCTGCAGGAAGGCAGAGAGGTTCTCCCAAAAGAGATGCATTACAGGTAAGGGGCTGATTTCCAGCTGGATCATGAGAGCCCTGCGGGTACTGCAGGAGACCCCAGACCTTGGGACACAGAAGCCAGTTACATCCCAGATCCTAAACCTCAGGATCTGCCAACTCTAGAGAAAGCTGGCCCTGCATGGCCCCTCTCATGAGGGGACCAAGCCATGCCCATGGGAGCCTCGGGGTTCTGGGTACCCCTGAGTTCTGCTCTCCACATTTTCCCGTGAGCCCTGTGGGACACTCAGGCATGGCCCTTGGGCTGTCCCCAGGCCTGTCCAGCCACCCCACAGCCCAGCAGCTGCAGCTTTACAGAGTAGACAGCCCCTGTGTGACCCCCTTGGGGAAGAGCTCCCAAACCCCTTACCCTTGGTGGAGAGCTGCAGGAGCGTGGGGAACAGGCTGCTCAGCTCCAGGCTGACGGCCACAGTGCAGCAGCCATCCATCGTGCCTGCTGCTCGCCCACTGCTCAGGCAAATGGATGCTCTCACCCAAAACTCCTCTTGGAGGTGCCCCTGCTCTCTACCTCTCAGCAGAGGTCCTGCCTGTCAGGGAGGATCCCCCAACACAGCCTCACTGCCTACCGACCCTGCTCCTGGCAGTGGAGTAGCTCTGAAGGGCAGCAGTGGGGAGCACCTGAGCAGTGCCCAGAAGCACCCAGACCTCGCCTGGAAGTGCTGGGAGCACCTGGGAGACCTCCCTGTCACATGAGGCATCCCACTGTGACATCAGCCCGTGTCATGCGAAGGAGCATCAGGTTTCATTGACTTGTATAACTTCAGGGTCCTCAGGCATTCCCAAATCTGATCCTCACTGATCATGGGTGGCTCTCCATTCTCCCAGTCCCTGCCCTTGTCTGCCGTGACTCTGGGGGTACGGCTTTTGTGCC
>NW_010237626.1:0-2394 GCF_000690775.1 Eurypyga helias | reverse complement strand
GTTTCTCCGGGAGCTTCTGCACCATCCACACAGGCTTGTGGCTGCTTTTACCCGACTTCCTCTTCATTGAGATGAATCACTCCTGAGCTTGGAGGAGAAGGTCCTTGAATACTTGCCGGCTTTCTTGGGCCCTTCTTCCTTCCAGGGCTTCTTCCCAAGGAGGGTCCAGATCTACCAAATGGCTAAACAAAAGCATTTACAATAAGATCCCTGAACTGTCCTTGCCTCTTTGAAGAGGCCAGCATCTCAGACGTGTGCTTTCCTGAAACGCAGCTGGTGCCTCATGTACCCAGAGTTTATTTGGGCTGGTAAGTCACAGCACTTGGAAGCCTCTGGTGCCAGTCAAGGTGCGTGCAGCCGCATGCGTGTGTGTGCAGAAACCATCACCTGTCAGCAGAAGAACCCGTGTAGGTACAGCAGTCGTACACATCTATGGTCAGACGACCAGGAAAGCGGCAGTGACCACCACCAGAAAACCCCACAGCCATACCCTACCATCCTAGAGAGTAAACACTGACCCAAGTGGCATCAGGGTTCTGACAGGAGAAGGAAGGGGCAAAATAACTTCCAATGGGCACGACTGGGCTATTTTTCTGGGGAGGAGAGCTCAAAGCAATGGTTCTGCTGCAGCGTGAATGTCAGCACAGCGGGTCCTACCCGGTGAGTCATTATGAAATAAGCATATGTTGCCATGGCACTACCACAGGTGATGAAATAGGTGACTGGTTCCATCATGTCCCAAGAACACTCCCACCAGGTTTGGCAGGCCAGAATCCCAAACTGAGTGACCATGTGAGCCAGCCTCCCCACAACACCAAGGCTGCCCTCTTCTCTGCTCTCCTGCTGAGCTCCATCCTTACCTGCAGGAGATAAAGCACCCGTCTTGTCTTCTCAAAAGTGATTATGTTAATGTAATTAAGGCAGAACATAAAAATAACACCATGTATTTACATTAAAAGCTAAGTGGTTTGAGACATATGATTTGCATCTAGGTTATGCAGACAAATCCAGATTACTTTGCCATCCATAACTTGCCATCATCGATATTTTACTCTGAGCATGCTCTGGATAGCTCACACAGCTGCTTATTTCTCTAAGTTCAGTGGAATTAGCCCCAGTCTTTGTTTACTTCCAAGCTCATTTCCAATTACATCAAGCAAAGAAAGAAAATATCTCCACAGAAACAAGAAACAGACATGGTTTGGTGTACTCTTAGCGCCTCTTTGCTGAACCAACATCTTGATGTCTCAGCATCATTGCATTTTCATGGCTTAAGAGCTTAGGAAAAAAAGGAGACTACATTTATCCACTGAACATCTTCAACATTCTTCAGAAACTGCTATTAGTCTGCACAGGAAATGCATGAAACTCTCTTCTCAACCAAGAAGCCTTTGGAAGAGCTCCAGCACTCAAAGATAATTTCTCCAAAAGAAAACCACTTGATGTCTCAGCATCATTGCATTTTCATGGCTTAAGAGCTTAGGAAAAAAAGGAGACTACATTTATCCACTGAACATCTTCAACATTCTTCAGAAACTGCTATTAGTCTGCACAGGAAATGCATGAAACTCTCTTCTCAACCAAGAAGCCTTTGGAAGAGCTCCAGCACTCAAAGATAATTTCTCCAAAAGAAAACCAGCCTTTAGTATTGTATAGTCCTAAAATTTAAGAAGAGCAAGGAAAAAGATACCTGCTATTAGCCTGCCACATATCAACAGCTACTTCTCACCCACATCTATATACAAATCTTAAAGACAAACAAACAACTAAACTGGCATGACCCATTACAGTAGAATTCAGGCTGCAGCCCGTCAGCAGAGTCATCGATGACTGCAGACGAAGAGCTTGGGTTAGCGGCCCTGGAACATGCCGTCTTATGAGAATTGTTTAGAGTACCAATGCCAGGAATGGTTTCCCAACACTCTGTGGAAGTGGAGAGACTGAGAAATATCAGGGAGTCTGAGAAGCATGGGGCTCAGTCTGCATCCACCAAACTCCCACCCAGAGGAAAAGGCAGCAGAAGGAGGGGGCTCAGCACACAGCTGATCCCGTATCCTCTTGCCAACAGGCAAAGGGAAGGAACTCGGGAGAAGACGCGGAATGGAAACAAGTACCTGCCAGGAGAGGCAGGCGCATCTCCTCCTGCCTTCCCTCCCCTTCCCAGCTGCCCCTGCAGAATAGATATGGGGCTCTGCAACTTGAGGGCCAGACAACTGCAGGGGAAGGTCCTTCCAAGGACCTGCATATGACAAACCTGCCAGCCCCACACATTACAACAGCCTTTGTTAAGAAAAGGAGGAGGGTCATCGTGGTAGGGGATTCCCTTCTAAGGGGAACAGAGGGCCCCTGTTTCCCTTTTCTAAGGGAAACAGAGGGTCAGAAAACCATCAAAAG
>NW_010237625.1:419-30509 GCF_000690775.1 Eurypyga helias | reverse complement strand
TCCAGCCTGTCAAGGTCCCTCAATTGTTTATTCATTGTCCCTCATTGTTTACTCCTTAAAGCCTACAATGTCATACAAATTTGAAACAAAATAGATGAGACTTTTTAGAACGACAAAGTTTGAGGGTTTTTTTCTTTTATAAACAGCTTTCTTTGCTCCCTGGTGGCTAGTGGCACAGCCAGCCACTAACCTTTTCTAGCCATTTCTTTTGCCTGATGTATATTTGGGTCAGATGTTAGTGGTGATCTTGCCTCAATTTTTTCTTAATCTAAATAAACATGTTTCTAAGATGCAGAACTCAGCTCCTTTCTTTGTGTCAAGATCTCTTAATCATCCTGAAATCATGGGTGCTGCCACTGGATTACCTTGCTTCCTTCCACCTTAATTACACTGTAGATTGCAAATTGCACTGATTTTTACCAATTGGTTATACCTAGAAGTATTGTTTTGCAGCCCTATAGGCATCTAATAGTGATTGCTGCAGAGATCTTGCAAACCGGTGCGTAGTTTCTGGAGGTCAAAGGTGTAGATTGTAAAGTATTTTATGGTGCTAGTCAATCTACCTAGCCCAAATTTGTGGGAGGTATTTCTAAGCTAAAAATTTCAGGGGGGTGGGAGTTCCTTATGGGTCACAAATAAAACTTAAAGCAGTCTACCCATCCTCCAGGTTAAACACTGCAGGTATCAGTACGGAAATAACCCAGACACAGATGGTCCTGGATCACACAGGTGACTGTGGTGTTCAGTGGATATAAATAACAAGGGACTATCCCCTCTTGGAAAAGCTGTTTTGGTAAATTCAAGTCTAAGCATGAAGCAAGCAACACATAAATTTTAGGCTTTTCCTGTCAAACACGATGCCTTGTTCCACTGGTTTGGAAAAGATCTTCGCTGTTGTTTCCCTTAGAACAATATGAAAGCCTTGGGGAAAATTAAATTGGTGAGAGATTCAGTAAGTAAAATATACAGCGCAGAATGCTGGAGAAAATCTCAGTCTGGGTGCGAAGAATCACTCTCGTCACGAGTTGGCAGGATTTTTATCCCTTGTTTACACAAAACTGAATTTTGGGGATTGATCGGCATGCTTCCTAGGTGAGCCATTTGCTGGTTGAGTGATGTTGTGCTGAACTGCCGATCCCGAAACTCCAGGTGCGAATGTGTTAGGAAAATCTATTGCTGAAGGATGTGTGCCTCTGTGAAGCAAGATGTTGTCAATTAGTCCGTTGCTGGAGAATATCATTCGAAGAATTTTTGGAAGAGGAAATGCCAAGTTTCTAGTTAAAGTTGTTGAGTATCTCTGGCAAATTTGAATAAGAAACTTTCTCTGGAGAGACTAGAAAAATAACTGTTCAAGCCAAGTAAACAATGTATTCAATGTGACAACTTTTGTCATCGTGTCAACTCTGATTTTCACAGATTATGATGAATGCAAGATCGAGAAGCTAAAATAACACTAAAGGCTTGTAAACTCGGGGGGAGTCTGAGAGAGGAACTGGAGTGGTGGAATGAACTACACCCATGAAGTTAAAGCACATTAAACCTGTGAGGCTTCTTCTGAACGTGGCTGCTAGAGCGTTCTCCGTATGCTTCCTTAACTAACTTAACATCCAGCATGAAAAAACCTGGAACGGCCCAAGAGTTACATCACTGTGCAGCTAAGAAAGCAGTCTGAGGGCTGCAAATGCAATTGTTCTCTCATGCTCCACATACTTGCCGCTGACGTCCTGTGCCTAAGTCCTGCATGTTGGCAGCGCTTGTACCTGCAACTCTACCTGAGATATATGAATACGAAACCCACTGACTCTGCTGCAACAGGAAAACAGGAGTCTCCTCTCACTGGGAATGACAACATCTGTCCATCGGTATATTGGAAATTGCTTTACAGTGTCAGAAAGGACAAATGCTACTTTTTGAACCTATAGGAGGCATAGGCAGACCTCAGATGCATATTCTTAGGTAGCACAAACACCGCTAATCCCATTGTGCAGCGCTGCTCCTGTTCCTGTTCTTGGCCTCACGCTAGCAAAGGTCATCCATTAAGCCACCTTGCAGGGAAGGGAGGTTATCCTGAAAGCATGCTGCAGTAAGGGAGGCTGGAATTTGGCCTGCACAGGTAAGTAGTCTAGCAGAATTTGTCATGTTGCATAGTAGTAGTATGCTTCAAAGGGAGGGGCTGAAACATCCAAGAATAATTCCCATTATTGACTGCTGTAGATTGGTTTGGAAGCAGCAAATATGGAAAACGTTTTGCACTCTTATGTAAACGTGCTTATTTTTGCAAAGCCTTGGACCTGTCTCAGAAGGGTGAGCTCATGTGCAGCTGAGTAGACTTTGGTTACCTTCCTATGGATCAGCCTGACAAGTCGCCATAGATGCATCACGCAGCTTAGGAAACCTTTAACCCCCTGCCCGTGCACCTCAGTGGTCCACTGGAGACCTTATAGTCGGATACAAGTTAAAGCAGCCCTCAGGCTACTTTAATACATGTTGGGGCTTAGCCAGGAGAGGCAAAGCCCAAGGCATACATCAGCCTCTGTGCTGAGGGCAGCGTTGTCACACGGATACATTTCTCCTGCTGTGCTGACCTCACGGTGTGCATACAGTAGCTTCGTGTCACACCTCACACGGTGCTTGCCTGCCCTAAGTAACACAGACTCTGCCAGCCCCGTCTTCTTTCCTACTTAGGCTTTTTTCCCCTGTCCTTTAGAGACTTTCCTGTTGTATGAGAGATGTAAAACTTGTCATGTCTGGCAGTGTTTGCTGGGAGGCACCGAGGGGCATGGCTGCATCTCTGCATACAATTCCAGGCTCCCTGCGTGATGGCACCCATGTCCATCTGGTGGGTAGGGTGGTCACTGAGGTTCCTGCCCTCCAGACCTGTGGAGCAGACACTGCGGTTCCTAGACCAGGAGGGGCTGAGACACTTGAGAGGACGCGGGCTGTCTGAACAACCCTGGTTCAAAGGAAAAACCTGGGATCTGGGGAAGAACAAGACTGCTCCCTCCCTGAGGTGGAGCATCAGGCACAGCTGCGCAGGTGGAATCCCACTGAAGTCTGCGGTGGAGTTCTCAGTGATCCTGGCGGCATCTGGATTTGAGCCATGACACACAAAGAGCACACTCAGTATGGTAGTTGACAGAATTAATAAAAGAGGATCATGTAGATCAGTGTTTGTTCACTGCACTCAAAGGAAGTAGTTGTGTAATTTCCCTGGCAAAACAATAGCACTATGAGCACCACAGACCTACCCTGACATAAACCTGCGCTTAGCAGCCTCACCAGAAGCCTGAAAATTCTCTTGAAAATAGCCAAATCCTAGCTTAGAGCATGAAATGCAACACACTCTATATTCTGAGCAATGGAACAGTCACCACCAGCACATTAACAATGAAGTAATAGTTCACAATTAGTGAAAATATGAAAACTGCTGTAGCCTTTGTTGTACCAAAGAGTTTATTTGTAGTCTGTTGCTCGCCTCAAAGTGACATGTTACAGAAAGATGAAGGGAGCCTGTCACAGCTCATTTGAAAAGTCACTTTTTCTAGACAAGGCTGTCTGCTTTCATCCTTCTTTGCATTATCAGCTGAACTGCTGGCACCAGGTATTCAAGGAATTTCAGAGGAAAGGAGGAGAGCACAATATTTCCTTGTCACTGTGATAGATTTGACAGACCATTTGGGCAATACATCTAGCATCCTGTCACACAAATTGAAATCTTGGGAAGGCCAACAGGCTTTAAGAACAACACTCAGCTTACTCCAGGACTGGGATATTAGGTTATGACTAGATCCCGCTTTTGCTCATGAATCACTCACTTTCATCTTTTAAATGTGTTCAGAGAACTGGAGGTTGGGATAGTTCTGCAACAGCGTACACGGCTTGGTAATTAAAGTGCCCACATCCATTCTTCTTTGTTCCCATATACCTGCATCCCAGGGAACAGGTTTTCTCTGCTCAAGATGGAGCTACTCTCCAGGCTGCTGTATATCTCAGAGACAATTAACTGCATTTGCAAAGGCTATCGTGTGGTCAGCAGGCATGGCGCTAGGAGAGATCCTGGGCTTCACCAAAGGGGCAGGTCTGGCACTGAAGACTGGAGGAGAGACGACGAGAAACACCGTCTGCCATGCCAAGTGATGTGGGCACCCTTCCTTCAGGGTGCTGGCACCCGACCAGCAACCCAGCAAGACCTTTGAAGTATCACGCTGCTGACGGTGCTATTTGAGATGGGTAAACAGGCACCCTATTTAAACCGTGGTTAGGGAGGGAACCTTGGTGCTTGGGAAAGCGAGTGTTATCAAGAGAGTTTGTGGATCACAGGATCCACAAGCAAGCTTTGTATTTCTGCTCTTCAATGACATCCTGAGTAAACTCATAGTACCCTCTA
Organism: Eurypyga helias; assembly: GCF_000690775.1. Taxonomy (NCBI): domain Eukaryota; kingdom Metazoa; phylum Chordata; class Aves; order Eurypygiformes; family Eurypygidae; genus Eurypyga; species Eurypyga helias. The sequence continues at coordinate 26,122 of NW_010237625.1, read as the reverse complement.
AACAGTACCCCGACTCCGAAAATATCCCTGGCAGGCACATCAGTAAACAAGTAAAGGCACAGTTCTCAGTCCTGATGTGTTAATTCTTCCTCTCTTCCTCTGCTTGTTCCCAAGGCAGAGCTTGCAAACGCTCCTAACCCTGTCATACTCTGCCCATTTTTATTTTTGAGCCGGAGGAGGTGGAAACCTTTTTCTTGGCCATTATTAGGACGTGTGCAGAGTTGTATTGCAGTATCTCACCTGAAAGTGGCTAGGTGTAGCTAACCATATTTCCAGGCTCCCACTAGGAGCAAAGGAGACCTCTGACTTGTTTCAAGAACTTGTTCTCCTATATGTAAATGGCACAACGTTATTTTCCCTTGGCTGTTTTGGAGGAGTACTGGATAGCAAAGGGCTTGTTTGTTTGTTTGGTATACAGGACCAGGTTTTCTGCTGATTTCAGAGGAGGTACCCAAGCTTGCATGATCAAGCTTGCCGGGCTGTACTCAGGCCAACCAGAGACTTTCCTAGATATCAGTGGCGTTACGAGGAGGAAGCAGAAGACAAAGCACCGTGTCTAAGCGACCCCTTGATAAGAGGATTAATTTAAAACTGTACACTTTCTCATTTAACTCTTTTTCTTTTTTGGTGAGGAAACATAAAATGCCACTGTAATTGTACTTCCCACTGCCTGTGGGAATAATATCCCAGAAATAACATCTCTACTTAAATTCTAGTAGCTTAAGATCTCTGTAGGGCTGCTTCTTTCACTGCAAGACCTATAATTAGCCATCCATTATGGCATCTAGCAGTAATCCTGAGGAAGCCAATATTTCCCTCCGAGCACCGTATCCCAGACATGCCTGTGAGCAGGTAGGTGATACTCTGCGGTTCCCCCTCCTGCTTGACCCAGGCAGCTCAGGGGGTCAGAGACCCTCCACAGGGCACCTCACAGAGCTCTTCTACTGCTCTCAAGTGTCTTGTACTGTGTCTCACACTGAGATAGCTACACTCTAAGCCCTAAGGCTATGGTGGTGTGATTTGGGGCATCTTCCCACTTTCTTTTTCTTTGGGGTGAGGAAAGAAAGTATCTTTCCATTTAGGAAGGATTGGAAGACACTAAGTCAAGCACTCCTTTCTTCTGAGAGGGGAAGATTTCCTAGCCTCTAGACTGAGCATGACTGCTTTGGGGATGGGGATGGCTTGCTGGTGCTGCTCCAGGTCTGACAGTCTGTGCCTCCTGCACAGCTAACGCTTTCCCGGAACAACCGCAGGGGATACTTCCAGGGAGCTTTACTGGTCAAACTGAAGACTGAGTTCAGATGGGGTGAAATGGTGCCTAAGAAGACGACTGGCTACAGGTGTGTTTCCCCATGGTTTGGCAAAAGATTTTAGCTTCCCTAAAAATAAATTCGCAATTTTTTCAGGTAAAGTACCATAAACATATAAGCTGTTTCACTTAGCATACCCTACATTTGAATCAGTTTGTATTTTCCAAAGCTTTTTCCCAGTTTCATTGTCTAAAACTGTTTTCCAAATTAGAACTGAACTTATAAATGGTTTCAGTTGCTTGGAAACAGTGTTGGCAGGGTTTGTGTGTGTGTGTGAATGAATTACTGCTTAAAAGACTGCCCCTCTCTATGTGTAACCTTTATTAACACTAATGCAAACTCCCCTGTGAAAGTGATTTGAGTACTCTGTGGTGGTGGACATGGAGCTGATGAGACCCATCCTCATCTTGACAGGGTTTAGGCACTGAGACCAACGTACAGACGGTCTTCAAATGCACCAGACTTCACCCCTCATACAATATCCTCTGAACTACCAACCAGCCTAAACTCATATTTAGAAAAGATACTGAATCCTTGGCGTGACAGCTCTGCTCTGACTGCTGATGGCAATTACCAAGAACACAGGCTCTCCGAGGCTCAGCAGCATCAGGAATGCTGTTTCAAGACAGCTCTTGTGTTATACCCTCTAGCTTCAAGTGCAAGGTAAAGTAAACAATGGTTTTTACAAACACTTCATTACTACAGATCAATGCTACCACACACTCAAATTTGCTTTTCCCAGATTCAATGTAACGGGGACAAAGAGGGTTTCTATAAAGTACTGGAAATTTGGGGTCAAGGGCATGAAGACACACAGTAGGTGCAATTCTCAGTTAGGCTTTTAAATGTGAATATTTCTCACGAGTGATACTGTATGTTGATCCTCACCAGCCTACAACCACTGCAAGAGACAAATCTTTGACCTGCCTCAGGTGCAGATGTACTTCAACTTCACTTTGTCATGAGTCTTTAATAAAGAAATGGATACAGAGAAGCAGGTTTTGACTACAAGAAGAGGTCAGGTTTTTCGAAATTCTCAGTGATCTTCCTTTCCATGATAACACTGAGTTAAAGGTTTGGACAAAGTTTTAGATTAAAACTTTAGTCACTGCAATAGGCCAGGCCTGAAAAAAGCATTTTGCGCTACTGGTCAAGTGCAATTTCTTTATCTAGCAGTCATAGTATATGTTGAAGTAAATCTCATATTACTTTCAGTAGTATCACAGGCCTGATCTTATTCCAGGCTTCTTTGGAAACACGAAGTTGGAAACACGAAGGTAAGCTGCACAAGGCATAGGAGATCTATAATAATAATTTTTAAAAAATGGGGTGAGCTCACTTTTTGGATGTTCAGTGTTTTTGTAGCTAGAACGTAACAAAAAAAACTGCTTTGGGCTTGTCCCTCAGTAATTTTTTATCATTCTGGTCTCACTATGATTTCCTTAAAAGTTTGTTAAGAGCTAATAATTGCTTCATATTGCTGATATTAAGGTATCTATGTAATTTTGAAACCCTACCAGAGTGTTGTAAAGTGATCATATTTATGTTGAAGCTAGAAAACCACTACATGCAGTAGCAAGCATAAAAGTTGTGGTCACTTGGAGAGCTGGGAACCATCATGGGAAGCAAGAAAGAAGAAATTAATAATGTTCTTAAAGAAAAAGAAGTCATCTGATGACCAGGGAGCTGATCAAGAGTTTTCTGGACTTGTTAGCTTATGGCTAAGCAACTATTCTAGTTGCTGGACTCAACAAGGGCTCAACAGAGCTGTCCACTCACAGGCGTCTGGTGCCATCTGAGATGTCCTGTGGCACCCTGTCTGACTTCAGGGTGCCACTACAAAAGGCTGCAGGTCCTCTCTGGGTCCTGTGTCAGACCTGCCAGCCCCAGATGACCACATAAAAGCAAGATGCAAAGTGATTTTCTGATTTCAAGTTATGATGGATGTCAGGGAAATGTGTCAGTACAGGTTGGGGGTTGTTCTCTTGGAGGGCAGGTCTGAGGAAAAAGACCTTGGATGGAGTCCTAGTGGACAAGAGGATGATCATGAGCCAACAGTGTGCCCTTGCGGCCAAGGAGGCCAATGGCATCGTGGGATACATTAAGAAGAGTGTGGCCAGCAGGCAGAGGCACCTTCCATATGGGAAAAGGCTGAGAGAGCTGGGTCTGTTCATCTTGGAGAAGAGGAGGCTGAGGGGGATCTTATCAGTGCTTATCGATATCTAAAGGGTGGGTGTCAGGAAGGTAGGGCCAGGCTTTTCTCAGTGGTGTCCAGTGACAGGACGAGGGACAGTGACCATAACCTGGGAAACAGAAGATTCAGCCTGAACATGAGGAAACCCTTCTTCACTGTGAGGGTGCCAGAGCCCTGGAACAGGCTGCCCAGAGAGGTGGTGGAGTCTCCTTCTCTGGAGACTTTCAAAAGCCGCCTGGACTTGTTCCTGTGGGATCTACTCTAGGTGATCCTGCTCTGGCAGGGGGGTTGGACTAGAGGATCTCTAGAGGTCCCTTCCAACCCCTTCTACCCTGTGAATCTGTGAAAGAAAACAGATATAACTTTCTAGTGTCTGGTGCCCACACAATCATTTATTCCTATGTGAACTGAAAAATACTATTTTTCTGACTTCATACTCTTACAGGTCACAAGAGAAAAGAATAACATAATGTGAAAAAATGCCAGAGTCAAACTAGCTGTGTTTTTACCTATAAACTGAACATATGTGTAGGTATTGTATGGTATAATAAATAAAAGTCATCAGAGACATGCTTCCTCTGATTTTAAAGCAGACCTGCATTTTGAGAGCAGGGTAAAAATCTGGGGCCTCACACAGTAGTTCTGTTGGGTAAAAGGGGACAGGCTGGAGAGGAGAAGGCAAACCCAGAAACGCTTTGTTTCCCTGAGATTCCTGGACCTCTCCAACTCTTCCTGAAAACGTCTTCATCAAAACTTTTTTCTGACAATGGCTGCAATAAATATGCAAGATACACAGGGCAGGAAAAAGCTAAGGAACAAAGCTGCCATTGCATGGGTAACCTCAGCTGTGGACTGACCAACACCGTACTTAGGGCTCTCTGAAATCTACAGGTGGTTCCATGTTCTGTCCTTTCGTTTTGAACAAAAAATACAGTATTTTCACAATGTTTCTTACTCCCTTCTTAACAGTCAGAAATTAATACCCTTGACACCCTCTTAAACCGCACTGTTTGGCAACTATTTACAGCATAGGCAAACTTTTGAGTTTAGTGTTAAATTTGCCTGGGTGTTGTACAGCACACAAATAAAGGCTGTCTCTCTTCCTCAAAGATCTTACAGTCTGAAAGATAAGAAGATGAAAGAGTGCTTGGGAAGATGAGTAATTGGGGGGACTGTGGGAGGGGTTCACCTCAATTAAAACATAAAAACCTCTCATCTCCTGGAAATCGCGTAAAGAACACACAGATTTTGGTGCAGAAGTGCGTAATTTTTTTGTGTAACAGTTTTGCAATTAAGAAAAAAATGGTGAAGCTGCTGACATCTGCTCGTGCTTGGTATTGTTAGGACTTAGGTAGTGTGTTGCTGCTAATTCTCCTGACACCCCCAAGCCAGCCGCTGTGCCACCCTGCTGCAGCCACTCTCTGCCCAAAGCCAAATGCCCTTGCTCAAACCTCTGGTCCTGCGCTGAACGAAACACTCGCCCATTAAGCATCCTGACATCCCTCCTCCTCCCATACACAACTCGGTGGGTTATGACCTTGAGAGGGTCTGGAGGGATTGCATGAGAGACCAGATGTCTCTTGTACATGGGGGAAGGCTTTTCACTTAAATACAAGAAATTGTTAGACTTTTTTGCTTGCATATACTTAGGAAAGTTATGAGTCACAAAGTAAACAGAAATAAATATGACGTAATCAGCATGTGCAACTTTCCATGATTCAGTTTTGCAAACATTTCTCCAAACTGAACGTACCTATCTTCAGTCATCAGGCAAGGACCCCCTGGTCACAAGGGCGCCAGACCGTTCTCTCCCTGGGGAGGATAGTGGGATGCAGGCTTCTGGGGCAGAGCAGCAGGGCACTACCCTGCATTTCTTGCTCATTTTGCCTCCAGGTTTGTAGATTTATTGTTACTGGAGACAGAGGGTCTCAGCATCAGGCATCACAAACTTTTCTAGGGTACCAATATGGCGTGGTGGATGTGCCCAGGTTGTAACCTCTACTTTGTATGTCACCTCCGGCATGACACTTGCACCCCACAAAGAACGGATGAAGATTAATTCCTCTTTCATTCTTAATGTGGTTTAGTACACATCAGATGGTGCCTCTGTTAGTTTTGGGATGATAGCAGGATAGCTTGTTCCTCAAGCAATGTTTGAGATCAGACTTTTTCCAGATTACACAGATGACAGACCTGATTCTGCCTTAGCGATGCCAGAACAGTTCTGATACTCACAGGAAAGATGTAGCTCCAGCTTCTCTTTGCAAAGCATTAGCAAAATGCCCCATGAATATGAAATGAATGATCCTCAGCCTAATGAAGTCATGCACCCGTGGTTTGTATGTAAAGGCAAAGTGTGCAGTTGTTTTGTGAATCCAAGTCACACTTGGAGTCATCCGAGTTTTGATTTCAGGCCAGTGAAAACCAGAGTTTCTTTTTGCTGAAAGGTTGGTGGGGAGGGAGGCAGCTAATGTCAAGGTGAAACGATTCATGTTTCTTGTCATATGTCTTCAAGTGATACATTCCAGAGTTATTCTTCATTTAATCAGCCAGAGATAAATAAGTTGTTACTTATTACAAACTAATTATTTCCTTTTTAAGCAGCACAGCTAAAATATAATCTATGCTACAGAATTCTTGGTGGCAAAGATATCCAGGATTTTTTACATGTAAAATCATGAAACTGCTGCGATGCTTTTGAAGTTTTAACGCAAACATGCGTTTGCTTGAAAACTACTATGCAAGCAATAAACACTCGCGTTTGGGTCCGGTCCCTCAAGGAGCAACACAGGTAGCTCTGCACTTAACTTCATGGGCTCAGTCCTCACAAGTCTGACCTAGCTGATAACATTTTGTACAATGTGTTTGTCTGCCAGTGCAATTAAAAATAAAAAACCTTTGGGTTTAGTATTGATTAGTCTCCTCACCAAAAATCATGTTCACACTGAAGAGCTGTGCGCAGGAAAGAGGCTTAACAAAGACACTTTGAAGGGAAAAAAACCAACACAATGTCTTTTTCTTTTGCTTCTCTAATTGCTGCAGATGTTGTGCAGTCGCACCTATGAAAAGTTAAATATTATGTCTCTCTAACATTTTTGATCTTCATTAATTATAGCTCAGGAAAGCTTACAAAAAGCAGCTTGCCTCTTTAATACAAATAAGATTAATTGCATGGTTGTTCAGAAAATGAACCACGAGTAGTTAAACAAAAAATGTTTGTCTTTAAGCAGCCCTTGGATGATTTTTTTTTTAAACTGTTACAGGAAGTGAAGAGGCTGCCAAATTACCATGCCCGTGAGCCCCACTCTCATTATCAGCCTAAACGAACGCACACACCCCGCCACTTTCATCCTCTTCCAGGTCCAAGAAAAAGAAAAAGGAGGTATAAAAAAAAAAAAAAAGGCAAAAAACTTCCACACAAAGAGGTGTCTCTGAAGTCTGGAATGTACCCTGGCTGTTTGAAGACAAGATTTATACCTGACACCCTCCTTTAAGCTCACTGTCGAGACTCGCCTGCATTGAAATCAACCGCAGACTGGCTGCTGCAGGTACTTCATCTTACAACGACCACATCATCTAAGATAAATGCACCAAGAATTGCTATCGCTTTGAGGTGAAAAATAGGGAAAAAAAAGAAAAAAACATCAATGCCCTGATGCAGGTAGTGGGCGGAGGGAAAAACAGACGGGCAAGAAGGTGTTTGTGGGGGTGTGCGCAGGGAAGGAGCCGGTGATGGCCAACAGTCTGCGGCACGAGGCGCAAGTACGTAATGGGTTTGGCCGCCTGTGCGGGAACCTGTGTTTCGGCACAGCCTCCCCTCGCCGTCAGCAGCCAGGCTGCAGCACCAGGCACCGGCCGGGATGCCTGTGCCACCACCACTGCCAGGGAAGTGTCACTGAAGGACTGAAAGGAGGTTTTTGACTGGTGGGAGATGATGAGAAGGACTGTGGCACCAGCTCATGCCATCCCTGGGGTTTCCGAGACAAGCCTGGTTTCTTCGTTCTAGGTATACCCATCCTCTCCCTAGGCAAGCGGTGGTTACGCACATCCATTCAGCCTCTTAAATTCCTCTGGAAGACAACCCTCGGTAGTAAGGACTTAATTTTACTCTGAACCCATCTAATGGGAGGCAAAGCCATAGAGCACTGAGATATGCAAAGCGAATGATAGGAGGGAAAGCAGAGAGTGCTCAGGACAGTGTCTGGACCTGAGAAACACAACTAAATACCCACAGCTCAGGCTGCTGAAACTCCAGTATCAGCAGGTGTCGTGCTAATTGCCAAAGGCTCTGAAGTGCCATGGGCAGAAAAGGTCTGTCATAAAGAGACAGTTACTCCCAGCAATCTGCAAATATATTTACTGTCTATATTTTTGTGTCACTCAAAGACCCAATAAAAGTTAGGGTGTAAGGATGTAATTCCTGACGCAGCACCAGTTAAGGAGCATTTTTCCAGGCTGAAGAATTGCCATGGCATTTGGAATAATGCTGTATTAATTCATGGCACTCAAAAACTTTTGTGAGGAGATATTCTGAAATCACACTCATAGAGAAAAGAAGGCAGAAAAATGTCAAATATAATAGAAAACTTAAAGTCAAAAAACTTGCCCTTCTCAAGCATTTCACAAATCTTATCTTTGATCCCAGCACCAGAAAGCAATATGGGATTAACAACAAAACTAAAGATACTTAAGGGCTGTTCTAGCATCACAGATTGGCCCTGCCACTGAGGAGGACCCATTATCATGTTCTGGATTTAACCTAATAGAAAGCTCTAGATTTGGTTTTCTGATTCTCCTTTTTTAAGCAGTTCAGAGCTAGGCCTTTACAGGGCCTCTTACAAAATTTCTGGGCTCACAGGGATGTTTAGGATGTTGTGATCTGGGAAAAAAGGAGCTGGTTTAATCCCTTTCAGTTATAGAGCACTTTCTATATTTAGGATTTTAAATTATGTTTTATTAAGAATGCAAATTATGAGCATTTCTAGGACTCCAGGTACTTGCATGCCCCAGCTAGCACATAAACCTCATGCCATTACAAATCTGAATAAAGTGGGTTAAGTTCACATCAGATTTGAAACAGGGCAGGAGGGTGGGAAGAGAGCCCGTGCAACATGTTCAACATCTACCCACTAGGATGGGAGGAGAAACAGCTACACTCCAGCTGAACTGAACTGACACAACTGCCTGTGAAGCTGCAGCATCAGTCTCAGCTTGGCCACAGGTATCCTGTTCTATATTCACATCTGAAAGATTTACCATTTATACTTTTTTTTCCTGTGGAGTGTTTTGTTGTTTGGGTTTTTTGGTGGTTGTTGTTGTTGTTGTTGTTGTGGTGGTTTTTTTTCCCTTGGGGGATGATGTCTTCTATCTGGTACCAGGAGAAGTTTCTCAGAGAAATCAGTTTCATCAACCCATGACCGACGTATTGGGAAATGAAGCATGGCTACACAGCAGCAATCATAGGAATCTGTTGCGGACACTTAGCCTGGAGCCTCCATAATTTCCGACACCAAGCATCTGAGGAAATAGCATGCAGTATTTCATTCTGACATTTCAGCTGTTGACAGCGTGCTACAGAATGCTGCTTGAACCCAAAGTCAAATGCAATAAACAGAGCACAACTTCACAAAAACCAGAAGTGTAAGCCAGGCCAGTTCAGCTTGCCCTATCTCACGGGGAGCTGCAAGAGAAGGAAACAGAAATATCTGACTCCAGGCAGTCGCTCCATTGCAGCATGCCTGTTGAAAATAACTGACTTGCAATTTTCAAGAAAGAGGCATTTTCAGGGCCTCCTGGCCTAATGAGAGCACCAGCAACGAGTTAGGCAGCAAATGCCATGGATTCCCCAGCAATTCCTCCTCCAGCCCCCTAGAGAGATGCCACCTTGCCCCCCATCCTCCAAACATTTGCTGGTTTTATCCCCACTCAGTCCTTTGCCTTGTATTTATTTAGCTCCTCGCTCAACACGTGCTTTGTGGTGCCAGTGACTCCTTCTCTTTAACTCTGCATTATCCCTCTCACCACTTTTCCTCACTCTGCTCCAGCTGGAGCAGCGCATTGGTGGAAAGCAGCTGGTACCCCTTCCCCATGCCTGCACTCCATGTTGTTCCTGCAGCCACTGCTCATGTCCCCACTGCTCTTCATACACCTGGGAGCCCAGACAGGATTTGATCATCCTTTCCTCCGACCCCCATGTGCACTGCGATCCTGATCCTCTGCTTTACCTGCTCTCATCATGCAGCTGTTCTCCTTAGCTGTTCAACTCCCCTATAGAATCACAGAATCCTTTAGGTTGGGAAGGATCAACGTAAATGTTGACAACCATCAAATCCAACTGTTAATCCAGTACTTTTAATCCAGTACAAGTCCACCACTAAACCATGTCCCCAGGCACCATGCCAGGCACCCATATCCACATGCCTCTTAACTACCTCCAGGGATGGTGACTCCACCACTTCCCTGGGCAGTCCGTTCCAGTGCCTCACAACCCTTTCTGTGAAAAAAAATTTCCTAATACCCAATCTAAACCTCCCCTGGCACAACTTGAGGCCGTTTCCTCTTGTCCTGTCACTTGGGAGAAGAGACCAACCCCCACCTCTCTGCACCCTCCTTTCAGGCAGCTGTAGAGACGGATATGTTCTCCCCTCAGCCTCCTCTTCTCCAGGGTGAACACACCCAGTTCCCTCAGCTGCTCCTCACAGGACTTGTGCTCCAGACCCTTCCCCAGCTCCGTTGCCCTTCTCTGGACATTCTCCAGCACCTCAATGTCTTTCTTGCAGTGAGGGGCCCAAACCTGAACACGAGTCGAGGTGCGGCCTCGCCACTGCCCAGTACAGGGGGAATATCCCTGCCGTGGCCCTGCTGGCCACACTGTTCCTGATACAGGCCAGGATGCTGTTGGCCACCTGGGCACACTGCTGGCTCATATTCAACCACATGTCAACCAACAACCTCCAGGTGCTTTTCTGCCAGGCATCTTTCCAACCTCTCTTTCCAAGCCTGTAGCATTGCAGGGGGTTGTTTTGGCCCAAGTGCAGGACCCAGGACTTGGCCTTGTTGAACCTCATACAGCTGGCCTTGGACCACCAATCCAGCCTGTCCAGATCTCTCTGAAGACCCTTCATACCCTCAGACAAATCAATGCTCCCACCCAACTTGGTGTTGCCTGCAAACTTACTGAGGGGGCACTCGATCCCCTTGTCCAGATTATTGATAAAGATATGGAACAGAACTGTCCCCAGTACTGAACACTGGGGAACACCACTGGTGACTGGCCACCAACTGGATTTAACTCCATTCACCATCGCTCTTTGGGCCTGGCCATTCAGTCAATGTTTTACCCAATGAAGAATGCGCCCATCCAAGCCATGAGCAGCCCATTTCTCCAGAAAAATGATGTGGGAAATGGTGTCAAAGGCTTTACTGAAGTCTAGGTAGACAACATTCACAGCCTTTCCCTCATCCACTGAGAAGGTCTACTTGTCATAGAAAGAGATCAGGTTATTCAAGCAGGACCTGCCTTTCATAAACCCGTGCTGACTGGGCTTGATAACCTGATTGTCCTGTATGTGCCATGTGATGGCACTCAAGATGATCTGCTCCATAACCTTCCCTGACACCAAGGTCAGACTGACCGGCCTGTAGTTCCTCAAATCCTCCTTCCGGCCCTTCCTGTAGATGGGCATTACACTGGCTAACCTCCAGTCTACTTGCACCTCCCAGTGTTAGCCAGGATGGCTGATAGATGATGGAAAATGGGTTAGGGAGCACCTCTGCGAGCTCCCTCAGTACCCTGGGGTGGATCCCATATGGCTCCACAGATTTGTGGATGTCTAAGCAGTGTAGGAGGTTGCTAACCATTTCCCCTGAGATTATGAGGGCTTCATTCTGCTCCCCATCCCTGTCTTCCAGCTCAGGGGGGCGAGTACCCAGACAACAACTGGTCTTACTGTTAAAAACTGAGGCAAAGAAGTCTTGGATCTCCATCCCCTACCTCCACTGAGACAGCCAACAGAAGGACCTCACTGTCCCTCAAACACTGATATACCACCCCCAGTGCTCTAGTGAGCTTAGTTATCCCTTTCCCCCTTCAAATCTAGATTAAAGCTCTTTCAATGAGCCATAAACTGAAGGTGGCAAGACATGCCAGGCACATGCTGCCTCTACATCAGAATAATCCCACATGGAGCAAAATCCTGGGCAACTCACCCTCACCTGCTTGGGACCCATTGCCATCAGGGCAATGTGGCATCATGCATCATCAGCTTTTGCCACGAAGGGGTAGGTAATGTCGAGATCATCTTGTAAAGTGAACTTGTAAGGGCTGTGAGAAGACCCTTTTCCTGCCTTCCAGCTCCTCTCCAAGAGTTGAGGACAGCCTGCCCTATCCAGGCAGTCTCCTAGCGTCCCCCAGGCCCTGGTCTAGGGCAGCTCTTAGAAGACAGCTTAGCCTGACTAAATGCATTGTCCTGTGGAAGCAGCAGAAAAATCACACTTGTAGCTGTAGCAATGTATTCTGCAGCAAAAGCCTATAATAGAAAATGATTTATTTCCGTGACCGTTCACTTAAAGTACGTAAAGGGTTATAGAAATGATATTTCTGGAAGATACAACTGCCAAGTGCACAACAGCAACTGAGGAACTACATTTCTTTTACAGCTTGTCTGAAACGTCACACTGTGCAGAGACCTGGGGGCACATTTTAGTGATGTGCTTTAAATGGTGAACAGTGAATGCTAATTCTTCTCCAAAAAAGGATGCAAGCAGGAAACTTGTTTAAAGGACAAAGCTTTCAATGGATAGCAAGTGCTTGTGTTCATATGTGCACTCAGGCTGCTTTCAAAGTCAGGTTTTGGCTGTCTTGGCTCTGCTTTCTAAGGCATCTCCAAAAACTCATGTACGCGCCTAAGTGCCAAATGTGTATACTGCATCTCAACTTCGACAGCAAGTGACAGTTAATTAAAACCATGCGTTACAGAGAGCTCATCCTTTCATGATAAATGATAGTATTGACAGATGAGATATTTTTATGTTATGCTTAATTACGTCAAAGCTTGACCTGCCAGTGTGCAACGAGAAGGGTAGCATTTTCATTTGTTATTAATAAGCTGTGTTTGTTACTTTTCTTATGCCCTATTAACACGTAGTGAAAAGTGACCCCAACCCACATACATTATATGTCAATTAAAACAGTTTCATTTTTGTTGTCATGTCATGACATGCTGGGTATACAACTCTGTTAAAAAAAGGCCGTAAGACTGCCCTGTCTCTTGTCACCTCATGGTGATATAAGTTTAAGGCTTTAAGGAAACAATGACTGAATTTGCCTGTGTGCCTGGAGCCAGTTTTGTGCATTCTCCTTGCTCAGACCGTTACATATATAAAGCTTCTAAACTGAATCCCTGAGGTCCTGTTTATCTCCCGCACATTTATTCTTTTTGTAGGAAGAAGCCAAAACTGGATACAAACCTACAAAATGGCTCTTCCTAATTTATGTGCCTAATAAAACAAACTTCTCCAAAAGGGAATAACTTTAGTCTTCAAAACATAAAGATCAGATTGTGCTGCCCCTGCTTGCGGAGCAGCATCAGCAGCTGAAATCCATGGGCCTACCCAGAGAGAAGTGTATTAGTACAGTTAGCAAGGTCTCCTCAATAAAAAACAAATAGTCTACAATAAAAATGTTTTTTTGAAGTCTACCTTTAATGTTCAGAAAATATTATAATTCTGTTTTTACTTCAAAGCCAGTCAAAAGCCTGGAAATGAAAACCTAAGATAACCACATTTACACCACCTATTACCCCTTCACTGAAGTTTGCCCCTGAAACATCTTGCTCCTAAATCTCAGCTGTGAATAGCGGTTCTTGAACAAATTAAAAAGCATTGCTACTCTACTGAGTAAGCACTGGAGGCTTGCATACAGGGTATGGTTAGCACATTTCACGGGAGTATATGGCTACCACAGATCAATTTATTAGTGGAGTAGTATGACACACTGCGTAAAATGGGACAACATCAAATATTCCCTCCGTTTCATTTGGAACAGAGAGCTGCACTGTGAACTCCTGTGTCTCCAAAACCTGCCTGAGTGCCAAAACCATGTGGTTATTGGATATTTGAAGGAGGACCTTTTCTTTTCTTTTTTCTTTTCTTTTCTTTTCTTTTCTTTTCTTTTCTTTTCTTTTCTTTTCTTTTCTTTTCTTTTCTTTTCTTTTCTTTTCTCTTTTCTTTTCTTTTCTTTTTTCTCTTCTCTTATTTTCTTTTCTTTTCACAGGGTATATTTCCCCAGTTTTAACAGGATTCCAAAGGGAATGGTGCTTGTGTGGCCATGATGTAATCTCCCACCTACCACCCCTGGCTTACCTATGCATCCCCAGCCCCTCTCACCAGCAGTCCTGCCCACCTGGGACAAGGAACAAAGTCCTAGGAGGTTTCATGGTGCAGGTGGCCGGGCCAGGGTGCCTGATGTGCTCCAGCGTGGGAGGAGGCTGCCTTATGAGGCACTGACAAATGCACATGGCAGTCAGGTCTTTGCAAATGTCCCGGTGGGGAGACCTTCAGTCAGAGCTGGGAATGAGCCACAAGAAACCGGCCCAGCGGAAACTGACCTTCATCCATGCTGGTTCTCCTGGAGCTACTTGCCTCTCAACCCTCCCTGATTTAAAGCCGCCTGGGCTAATAGGTAGCACATTTTTTCCTAAGAAAGCTCCCTGCTTTGACAGGGATCAGGCTGAGGACCAAATTCACAACAGGAGCAGCACTGGGTCCATGGAAGCCACGGGAGGTGGCAGCACCCTTATTACAGCCAGAGCCTGGGGACAGCAACACACCTGAAAACAGACCTGCAGATATGCCTCAGCCATGACCCTGGCCAGGCTTAGGAACCTGGTAAGGCTTTGCCATCCAGTCCTCCAGGCTCCCCGCAAAATTCAGCCTATGGAACCCCTCCAACCACTGCTAACCATATCTTTGCACTTAGTGATCCCATCACTCATGGAGCAACACAAGGCCAAATGCCTCTGCCTGCCTGCAGAAAGCATCCTCCTCTGTTTGACCAGCCATTTGGAAGTCTTCTTGCCCGCTGGCTGGGGGCAGGCTGGGAGGGCTCCACTGAGAGGGGACAGGCCCAAGCCCCCAGCCAGGCAGTGGGGTGGCAGGAGCTGTCCAGCTCCCTCCTGTTGGTGTTTTCTGCTTTGCATGGGACGGTTTTTTTTCCTCTTTCTCACACACATGACTCCTAAACCCAGCAATTGGGGTACCACCTGGACCAGGGTTTGGAACCTGGGCTCCAGTTCTTACTCTGATGACAATTTAAATATCTCATATTGAGTATTCCCCAGAGCCCACATCTCCCTGCACCCTGGCAAGTACCCTAGCCACTAGGCAGCAGCACTATTTTTGTTTTGCTCTCCAGTCAGTCACTTATGCCTAGGAAAATGTAACAGTTAAAAAAAAAGAGGGATGGACAGACACCTCCTCCAGGACACACAAGAGCTGGGACTAGGGGCACTGTTGTGGGAGAAAGAAAGAACTAATGCCTCCCCAGGCTGAGGAGCAGATCAAGTCCAGATCTCCCACCTGAGTTCCCTAAGGATGAGCAGCCACTCTCACTAGCAGGACTTACGCCTGGCGTGTGGGTCTATTCATCCAACACAGGCCAGGCCAGGTAAAGCATGTCCAGAAGCACACGTTCAGGCATGCAAGGAACTCAGTGGATGCAAACGTGGGTGTTAAGGAATGTAGCTACCTCTGGGGTGAAGGGGCAGGCGAGCAAGGTTTCTTAGGATCTAAATTTGAGATTTAGCGTGTGAAGTGACAGGTCTGCTAGACACACAAGCTCCTCCATGGGATTTAATCCATGAGGATGATCAAACAGAAAGTACCTGCTTCCCACCTCAGAGTGCTCCAGAATCAGAGATTCAGAGGGTGCCTGCTATTCTACCCACTTTTAACACACCCATCACTAATTGCTCTTCTGTGATTAACTAAAAGTGTTTCATCTGTACATACAAAAAAGGGTGAAAACTCCAGATGAAAAATATTGTAAAGTTAAATGCAACTTTTAATGAACTTCCATCCTTTCTGCAAAAATGGACATGTCTACAAAGCTAAGCAAAGGTCTGTGTGCAATCCTGGTTAAATTAATCCAGCTAGCATCGGTAATGATAGGGGAAATACCACAGATAGCAGCTTTGCTCCTGTATGTATTTCTGGAGAACTTGAGCTGTTAGCTGTTTACACTTGGCTTTGCAAGGGAGAAAGCAGATGACTTTCTCTTTCATTCGTTGTGACTAAACAAACACAGTTTTGGCAGCTCACGCAATTGTACCTTTAATTTTTTTTTCCAATTCAGTCACAGGCACAGGCAAGAGCAGATAAAAGCACAACATTTTGTGAAAAGAAACGGCAAAAACACCCATGACATCAGGAAAGAGGGAGCATCTCAAGTCTTTCTTTCCACCAAACTTGTTTTAAAAGGGATGATCAGAAAGTTCTGAAGGAACAAAGCAAATCCAGACACCATGCTTCCCTCTCATTTTCTCTGCTTCAGTGATTTAACAACTCCAGACGAAAAAGCCACACTCACATACAAAAAATTACTTATTTTAGGTGGCAAACACATATATAATTCCATTGCTTTTTTCTCATTTTTGTGGCATGTTTTTTAAGACATAACTTTGCCACACTTCTTACGTGCATCTCTGAAATTCTTCAGGGATGCTTGGGTAATTAGGAAGAACTTACTGAATTATTAAGCCAGAGTACTTTGCAAAGGCATTAAAATAATGTCAGTGAGAGACACACCCAAGGCTGTTCTGTGGGTGAGCAACGCGTGGAGCTGTGCTTGACTACAACGTTTTGCTGAAAGCCAGCATTCCCTTCCACAGCAGACAGTGTCTCAACCAGCTGTAAGCCCATCACTTCTCAGTCACAGACTCGTACAGTGATGCCATACAAAGCCTTTTGAGCCGCTACAAACCACAACAAGTTCAACATCTGACTCATGTCTAGAACTTCGACTCGCTCGCTGTTACCAGCTTACTCATTGCCAGCAGCCTTACATGCATCTGCTAAGCCTGCGGTATCCTCAGCACCATTCCCTCCTGTGGGAAAGCCCTGGTTAGTCAGCCTCGAAGAAAGGTAGAGTATTGTGATATTGCTCTTACCATTGTGCTGCTTTGTTCTTCTGGTATTCCCATCTTAATGACGGTGCGAGCTGTTGGCCTTCCACGCTTTCTTTGTGCCTATGTAAATTCAGTGTTTGATGCCGAAGAGGCGGAGACGATATTCTAAGTCAAGGGGCAGGTGTGAGTGAAAGGAGTAACCCAACAGCCAAACTATTTGAAAAAGAAACCTTTAATGTCTCATCGGCTCAGCCCTTGAAAAAAAAAGCCTTCATAACTTGCCTTGAAAACTGGAAAAACAGGGTGTCTAACTATAATTTAAGACATTAATAACAAGAAGGTATTGCAGTTCCCTGACATATTTTGACTTTTGCACAGCAAAATGCTATCTTAAAACTAGGTCTGATTTCTAATACGTGAAACACTGTCAGTGACAAAGAAATTACAGAAACTCTGATTTCTCATTCACTAGTCAAAATTTCAACATATTTGGAGAAAAGAGCCCCCGCTAAAGTTTAGAGCACTTGTGGAAAAATTGTTCTCTTGCTTTGTTGAACAGACATACTGATGGGTATTCTGTCATGATCAGAAATTTGAGCATACTTGCAGTACTTTAACAACTTTACAGACTGACCACAGCCTTCAGAGGTATTCAGTGGCTACCATGAGCACCCCTAAAACTGCACCCTCGGGAAGTTTCAGCAAAACCGATGGGTATGTACTCTTTCAGTCTGGATGTCTCCTTTCCAGCACATAAAACAAAACAAAGCAAGAACAAATACACTTTGCCATAAGGAGACACAGGGCAATATAAGCCATCTGAATTCCCACAATTTATCTTTATTTCCTCTTCCAGAAAAGACTTTTGAGCGTGGAGATAAAGCTTAAGAACACTAGTAGCTCAGTTGCCTTTTGTGGGACAACTTGCCTATTTGAAATTGTGTGTGTGCTTATAAGCTCTGCTGTGTAAGTCACGACATACAGAAGACAGTCACATGCAGACTTCCCTGCACATGCATCTTTACATTCATCATGAAAATCTGAACGAGAAACCAAAAGCCCAACTTCCTATTGGACTTATTCCTTCTGCTAAAATAATCAACTGTGCTACACAGTTGCCTCATCTAGGAAATTTTTATTATGCTAGTAGATAGATGGGCAAATGCAAGCATCCTGCTCCTTGCGCCTTCAAAGCTATCACGTAAAGATAACAGTGTTTTCTTTTAATCTTTTTTTCATTACTGAATATTATGCTTACAACAATCCCGCTTTGCTACAGATGGTTTCCTGTTGTTTCTGCCAAATGTGAAATAGCTATAAAACTTGAAAAGGTTTTGATGCTGTCACCGCATGAAAAATTGCATCTACGAGGGAAAATTAAATATGAGCCTTAGCCTTTAATTGCTTTAATCTTA
The DNA here is from genome assembly GCF_000690775.1 of Eurypyga helias. Lineage (NCBI taxonomy): Eukaryota > Metazoa > Chordata > Aves > Eurypygiformes > Eurypygidae > Eurypyga > Eurypyga helias. Next base: position 8,079 of record NW_010237625.1, on the reverse strand, counting down.
CTTAGTAAGTGAACTATTTTACCCCCACCCCCTACTCAAAGCTTCCGATAACATGACCTGGAGGGAAAAATATAGCTATGTATTTTAGTCAGGTATAAAGCCTTCATTAACAAAAACAAAAAAGAGGAAGGGGAAGTAGATAATTCTCATGTCCAGACCAACTAAACAGCCACCAACTCCAGTTAACAAGAGCAATGCCTTTGGCTCAGCTTCATAAAAGATGTAAAGTCATTTCTGTTAGAAGACAGTGAAGTTCCTGTTTTCAGTGCTATAATAAGGAAATCTGTCATCTTAGCAGACAAATTACTAGAAAATGGCTTGCATACTCCCAAGGGGACAGAGCCTTTGCTCCTCGCGTGGGCAAACCTCAGTGAACTGACAGCTTTACTTGAATGCAGAAGAGTGTTAAGAAGTACTTCAAAGAAAATATTGGATTTTATACATTTTTCACGTTCTGTGGCAAGCTGCTGACGCTCTCTGTAGGCATAGACTCAAGGTTGTATGGGAGAAGGACTAAAGAAAAGGTATTTTACCAGCAAAGGCATGAGATGGGCACGTGACTTAGAAGTGGAGCATCAATGAACGAGTGAGTTGCACAGACTCTCCCAAATTTCTGCCAGGATTTGACTGGCACCACTCAACCTACTCATTTTCTAGAAAAAAAACAGTGAGCTTTTAAACCACATCCTTTTACCGACAAGGTAAGGCTGTGCTCACTGCCATGGATCTGCCCGTACAAGCGCTGAGGGTAGAGGCAAACAGAGTAAGTATTAGAAATCGCTCTGTCATTTTGAGTGCATTTGCTGTCTGTTGCCTTACACAGAAGGCCTGATACCTTAGGGCTCTGCAGCACAAGAAGCAAGTGCTCTTTATTACACTGGGGATTTGGCGAGCACCCATTTCTGTGGGAAGAAAGCATGCACTTGTAGCCTCACGTGTGGCCTCCACTTTCCACCTGCTCAGACATCGATTGTTCATCCCTGGGTATGGATCCGATATCCATTTGCTACCAAAAAAGTTTCACTCCAAGCGGGAAGAGGAGCTGGTGCGATTTTAGTTTCCTTTAACCTGTACTGTCCTTCCCTACTCTGGAGGCTGGAATTTAAAAGCTGAGGCAGAAATGTCACTGTGGGCAGGAGTGAGTGGAAAATATGTACACTCATCAAAGGCAATCAAATGTCTCATCTACATGTGGATGTGCCTCACCCATGTGCTGTAGCCCCAAGGGCATCGTTCACTGCCTCCTCAAAGCGCTCCTGGTGTTTCCCCATGCAGAGATACCCACACCAGAGTTATCTCTTTGCTTAGCCTGACTTCCACCTCAGCTAAATTAAAAACAACCTCATACAAACACTGGGAGACTTGCACCACACAGCTACGGACAAACCCCTGGAGTTCAGCCCAGCTGAACCTGATCTCCAGGTTGAGGGGCACAGGGGCTGCTTGGGACCTGTGTGGCTGATGTACTGGACCTGCTCCCTTCTCTGAGTGACCCCGCACGGCGCCCGACTTTGACGTCTGTGAAAAGCAGTGACTCCTTGCTTGGGCCAGGAACACACTCATGGACATGAACCTTTTAGTTCTTTTTTGTAGCTTACCCATTGTACCTCTGGACCTTGGATGAAAATCAGAAGTGGGCAAGCAGATCCCACTCATATAGCTGCTGACACTACTGGAGAGTCTCCTGTTGACTTCACTGGGAAGTGGATCAAGCCCCTGTATGTCTGTTTGTTTATTTATTTATCAATTTTTTCCTTGATTATCAATTATGTCATTTGGTCACCAGCTGAATTATTTGTACCTTTCACGTCCAATTAAATACCGCAAACTGCTGGTGCAGGACTTTTCTCACAACCAGTTAGAAATCATGATAGAAAACATAACCTTGTCCCATCAGAGATGTTCTTCATATACCATACTATATTTGCATCTAGGTTTCCTTGTTGCTAGCCAGTGCCATCTGTTATCTGTTTTGGTCTGCTTATGAGAACTGGTAATTTTTGAAAATTGAGAGCCAGGGAAGAACAATGGCTTTTCCCTTTGTATTTTACATCCCAAAGAAACCAAATGCATCTAGACATGCACAGGAAAATATACCCCTCCAACTGGCAGTATGTTAGCACGCTTTTTCTGTATGGAAATTTTAAAGAGACATGGCTCATCACGGGGAAGTATTTGAGCGCAATGAAATAAATTTGCGCCCCACAGTGCTTGGATACTCGGTTCTGCTTTTGTCTCTCTTGGAGGGTGTTGACACTCAGACTTGGTGATGGATTAAACGGTGACAGCTGAGATAGTTACTGCTCTCAGCTGTGCACTCTGCCCCTCCCTTGGAAATTACTGCCCTCCTGCAGCCGGCACAACTGAACGCTTCGTGAATCCAGTTTCAGACCGCCAGACTTCATGCCCTCCTCGGCTCACGTGGATCTGCCAGCCCGTACACTCCGGCGGCTTGGAGGCGAGCTGGTGAGCCATTGAGCCCTGCCTGCTGTGCAGGTGGAAAAGGCTCAGAGAGAGAGGGGGTGGCCAGCTGATGGTGGTGATGCTTTGCTTGTCCCCCTGTCACGGGCCACTAGACGGGCAGCAGCCCACGGACCACTCTCACCTATTTTTGGAAACACAAACGCGTCTAATTTGGGGGACCCTTTGTCACCAGCTACCCACCGAGAAAAGAAATGGCAGAATGTCAAGTGACAAAAGGAGAACACATCCCCAGCCTTTTCTTGTTTTTTTTTTTTTTGGTTGAGTGGATTTTTTCTTTTGCAACTGCACTTCAGGGACAGTATTAAACTGTGCTCATCACTGACTAAACTCTATTCCTTTGAGGTCTGCAGCAAATTTTTTTGCTGACTGTGATGAGAAGAGAAACTTTACCTAGGATGATAATTTCAAACGGCTTTTTATTATAAGTAAGTGGTAAATTTAAGTCCTGTCTTTGAGGATGTTTTTTGTTTCATAGCTCCTAACTAGAGCAGGCTATGAACCAGCACCAGGTAGTTTAACAGATTCTGCCAGTTTTAGCCTTTGTTCTCGTCCGTTCCTCATATTTTTGCAGTCCCAATTTTTCTCTTCCAAGATGTGTGACCTGGATGCACAGGGCCTTTTTGTCTCCTCCTTTTCAGTGACAGAAACCAATTCCTGTAAAGCCTCAATTTATCAGCTATTAGTACACAGGTCTCTCTCCCTCCCCTGTCCTCCTCCTGAGCACCGGAGTGCGTATACAGTTGTGAGAGAAAAATGGAGCATGTCACAGGAATGCATCCTTCTAGCCTCGATAATTATCAATATCCAATCCTGAACTATTAAAATGGTTCTTGCTTAAAATGAAAAGAAAAAGCCTGACACTCAACCTGCAAATAATTGTGTGCTGTTTAACTGGCACTTCAGTAGTTTTTCTTTGTGATATATGCAAAGGAAGAGATGGATGCACTGTCAGAATTAAAAGCTCTCTCAGTACTTGGCCATATGTTTCTGTTTTGGTCCCCAGCCTTTTACACAGAGGATAACGGCTGGTCTAGCAGAGCTTTATATTTGACACAACCTCCACGGTAGGTAGGGAAAAAAACTAATCTTTCCAGGGTTCCTTCTTACCAAAAAGATGGCTTGGACTTGGATTCAGCCAAGTTTTGCTGCACCATGTCCAGGCCTTAAAGCCTAATGAACCAAAGGCTCATTAACACAATCTGCAGGGGATGTACATCCATCAGCATTTGCACAGCAGAGACAAAGTCAGAGAGAAACTGGAGTTCATATATCTTTCTATGCCAGTGGGGAAGCAAATGTCTCACTGAAGATTGGTTGGGAAGTGTTGGATGCTGAAGGTTTGCAACTAGATTCATCATGGCCTTTAAGATCAAAAGTCTCTCAGGTCTATCAACATTTGAGGATGCCACAAGCACAGTCAAGCTAAGCGCTATAAACTCTTTTGGTTTTCCTTCCCACCTACCCAGTGGCCATCGACTGTACTCAAGTAACATTCCCCAAACACAGTTTATCCCCCACGTTTATTAGCAGAGCAGGCCCCTGGATAGTTGGTTTGTCGAGACCCTCCTAGCCTTGTGAGCACAGCAAATCAGGCAAGGGTCAGCTGAGATACCAACTGCTGGAGAGGTTTCTGGCGGGGCAGAGAATGGGGCAACAACAACCTCCTGAAGAAGCCTTTCACCTGCTAAACCGACACAGCTCTGTCAGTCCCTTCTGCCATGTAAAATCTTACCAGTTCTCCCCTCCCAAAAATGAAACTAGCAGAATTCGCAGCACTGAATCCAAAAAATGCTCACTTCCGCAGAACCAAGTCTGAAAAAGAATAAATGCCAGAAACTCTGTGAAACCCACCAGGGTTTTTGCTACTGACTTTGTACTGCAGATAGACGTTATGGTAATGTGGTAATCTAAAACCTGTTGCTAGCTTCATGGTGGGTGATTCAACTCAAGCATTGTGGATTAACTTCACAGAATGCCACTTCTGACAGTTCAAAACCAGCACTCGGCTAGCGTCAGATCAGGAGGATGTGGCCATGACTCTGTCTCCACAGAGATTTGAAAATCCACTGGCAATGCTTTAACTTCTTCAAAAGACAATAGCAGATAATGCTTTAAAATAGTCTTTGTTTATCTTTTGTTCTTTTGTTTCTAATGGACTCCTCCTGAATTTGAAAATAACTTCCTTTCTACTTTTGTTCTGATTTCCCTGGTGGGGAAAAAAAATTAAAGATCTGAACTATGTCAAGTCAGAAGAAATGTGTGCAAAGCTAACTTGGTTGAGGAAGCAGTGTTTGATCACTAAACGTTGCCACAGAGCCAGCAAGAGTTGGGCACATCACCCTTGTGGGAGCTCTGCCATCAACTGCATGGGCCCAGGATTTCAGTTTGTTTGTTGTAGAATTGGACGGTGATAAATCAAACAAAAGAACAAGAAATTACTTGGCCTCCAAATAATATTTGGATGTCTTAGTCTGCTGTATGAAGCCAGGTTCTTAGTTCTATGGTGAAATTATGGTCAAGCACTTTGTGCACAGAGTGACCATCGGCACAGGTCAATAATACCTGCTAAATGTCACAATTCGACCCTTGTTTGGTAATATCTAATCCTTTACAGGGACTTACCTTCTTAGAATATATATGGCAAGAAAGTGTCTCTTTTTGCAAACAACTCCCTGCCCTAATGACGCATTGGCCAGAACATCTCTACATATTAGGAAAAAAGGGGTTTCCCCAGCAAGAGCTGCTGCTCCGGGAGCTGTTGGGTAAAAAAGGGCACCTGTTATCTTCTGGATGCATCATAGCAAAATACAGTGGGTGTTGAGGGTCAGGAGGGCAGCAGAAGGCAGCAAAGGCCTGGTTTGGAGAGTAACCCGAGGGACAAATGGGATACCATTAACAGGAGTCAATGGAAAGGCTGATCTACCCCCAGCTTCTCACAAATGACTCACACAGGGCGTGGTCATGCTGGAACCTCTCCGGTTATTCTTCTATAGGCAGCAACTCACGTTGTAATTTATCCACCCTTTAGTGGAGAAGAGAAGCTGTATAGATACGATCTGAAACCCAGTTCCATCCTAGCATGGTTAAAGGAAACAACTCTGTTGAGGATATTAGAGGGGAATTCCTCCACTGATGACAACATGAGAAAAACATTATCTTACTATTAATCTTATCTTCAAAAGCTTATGCTGCTATTTTTTGAAAACTGAGACTTGGACAATTTATCTAACATGGCTATATGGGTTCAATTAGAAACTGTAGACTCTGTCAAAATATTCCAGTCTCCAAGAAATTTCACCCTTATATGTAAAGTAGAAATGTATCACGAGGCCATTTTCAGAGGAATTCTAAACACCTCTATGGTGTAACGTTTTCAGTGAGATTATTTCCATGGCATACAATTCAGAACAATCCTTTGAAAATGGCCATCTCACGATCTGATGTGAAAAATGAAAACATCACATGTTTTCCATCTAGCTGCAATAGAGAAAAAAAAATGCCTATTTATGGCAGCAGTTCTCGGTGAAAGCTATCTATCTACTAAAAAAAAAAAGAAAGCCTGCTGGCTTTTTCTGGGCACATTCTCATCTGAGCTCTTTCTTGCGGTCAGACTACATTATTGCAAACGGCAACACACAACTATGCTGTACCCTACCAACTAAAAGAACTGGGCCCAGCTTTGGTAACAGTTTCACCCTTGTCAGACATCCCCAGTGAAATTGGTCTCACAGGAGCTTACCCGAAGGTGAAAGTGTTCCCACCGAGTGGTGTGGAGCCAAACTGGCTGCTGATGAGTATCATATATTTCCTTCATTTGACTGGTTTTGTTTCATTTAATTTCAAAATTAATTTCTTATTAGTGTTGCTCTTTGATAGAGGATGCCTCAACTTTTCCTTTCACTTTCTACCTCTTAGAGAAAGACAAAGAACTGAGCAATCCTGATCATAGTCATGGAGTTTGACTCCACTTTGCACAATCACATTAATTTCCTTTTAAAGTTTGCAATTTCCCATGATTTTTCTTAGACAGCTGTCAGAGATCTCCTCCACTTGTCCAAAACATTTCAAGACCTATCATTCCAACTGCAGCATTCGACATCATCTCCCGCCTCTGCCGTAGAGGAGGAGCAGCAGCAGTAGCCATAGGCCTTGTCTATTCCAATGAACAGCAGCCGTAGGTGTGAACGCTTTCCTTGTAGCTTGAGGCGTATAAAGAGGTTTTGGGTGGTACCCCAAGGAGGCGGTGATCACTAAGCTCCTTGGCACTGTTGCACTAGATGAGGATCTCGCCTGTCATCCCATGGGGGACAGATCCGAAGTGCTATCCAGTGCCCCTTCATGTAGTATCTAAAGCTCCACTGGTTGCAAAACTGAGAACACTTTTTCTCTTAGGCATAAAAGTGTCTAGCTGCACTTTTTATCATCAGTGCTGTAGCGGTGGCAGCAACAGCTAAAACCACCCAGCCAAGTCCCAGTGACAGTCTTTCAAGGCTCAGGCAGGCTACTTTACTGTTGGAGTAGGTTTTCGAGCCCTGGCTGAGCTCTCTGTTGCCCCAGAGGTAGCCGAGCTGGGCATTTCAAAGCTACTCCGGCACTATGTGCGGCTACAGCGTACGGTGCTTGGAGCAGGTATGCGATACCACTGCTGCCCCGGCACTTTCCTCTCCGGACCTCAGTCCCACAGCATCCTTTTACAGCGAGATTGTGGAAGCAGGGAAAATAAAAATCAGCATGCTACAAACATGTATTCACATGTACATACAGGCAGCCTCGACACTACTAATGCTGGGGTATCTTAACGGCGTTAGTCGTAATTTCAAAAGTATAGTAACAGACAAAAGTATAGTAGCAGACAAAATATAGTAACAGACAAAAGTACAGTAACAGATTAGTTTTCCAAGTTGACACAAAACCCAAACCAGCCGTCCCACTGTCCTTTGGAGAAATACGTGTTTCCACTCAAATAACAAAAGCACGCTGGATCCTCTAGAGTTTGTGAACCAGCCCGAACATCAGTACTTTTAATAAGGAAAAAAGTCTGAAGCATGCTCGATGTGAGGAAACTTTAGCTTTTAATCAAAGATGCTACCAGGAACTGTAGCTACTTTCTGGCGTTCACAATAAAAAGCAGTTCTTGAGTCCGATGCCGGGAGCAGAGGAACCCACTGACCCGTAG
>NW_010237625.1:0-213 GCF_000690775.1 Eurypyga helias | reverse complement strand
GCTCTCACGGGTGCCAAGTTTCGGGCACAGCCGGCGCGAGTCTCCTCTCCTGGCTGAGCTGGTCATGAATGTCCCCAGCTGGCTCTCAGGGACCTCAAACGCCCCCAAGCCGGCCCCGCGCTCCCTTCGCAGGCTCACGGGCGCTTCCCAACAACTTCTCCTTCCCCGCTTGCTCGGGGCCGGGGAGGCTCGGGAGGCGGCGGGCGCCGGAGC
>NW_010237624.1:45843-55718 GCF_000690775.1 Eurypyga helias | reverse complement strand
CTATGATTCTATGATTCTGTAAGATACTTCCAATATTTCACCAGTCTTAAAAACATGACAAAATCCAGGACAGACTCTCCAAAATACAAATGCCCACTTTACCAATTGCTCAAGTGCTATGATTTCCCTGGTTGTGAAGTGCTGCATTTTAACACTGTCTGAAAGGAAAGTAAAACCTGGAGCAAAACTCAGTAAAGACATCTCAGTAAACTCAAACACCTTATAAAAACAGTTGCTCAACAAAGCATGATATAGAAAGCTAAATATCTGTGGATATTTTCAGTAGGTCTACTGCAACAGTCTCCATCTTAAGGAAGGAGAAGTGACAGTGACCACCTAACCTCCGTGCTTCTCAAGGCCACTGGCTGTGCTTCAGGAGTATGCCCTGTGGAGAGCCACGCGAGTCCCATGGTACGCACCCACCTTACAAGATTGACCACCATAAAATGAAAGCCAATTCTTCCTCTCTTAAGGTACAATTGAATACTGTAGCTCATAAAAGAGAATTTTAGTGGAAGTAAATACAATATACCGAGAAAGAAAGAGAAGAGAGGATATGAGGTTCTCTGCAGTGGGAAAAGCAGCCTGCTTAGGAGGTAGTGCAATTCCACTGGGAAAATGAAATGGAAAGGGCATGTTAAGGGAAGAAAGATGAGAAGCACACGTGAAGGGGGAGAGAGCGTAAAGCAGAACAAAGGCTGCATTTAGGTGAGAACAGAACTGTGTGATTTCTTTCACGTGGCAGGACACCAGATACCGGCTAGGTAGATCACTAGTGTTTTTCTAACAGAATGTCTGAAGTTTCTAACACCACTCATCACGTTTTCATTAATGTGGCCTTTCCTTTATTGTTTTGGTTCACTGCAGCCAAGTAGTTCTGTGCTTAGGAAGACTATGCCTCTGAGCTGAGCACTGGAAGGGTAAGAGGTTTGTTCACGGAGCATTCCATAATTATGACAGCAAATGCACTGCCCAGTAGCTGCCTACTCCCCAGTACATCTATTTTTAACAGCTATCAAATCCTCTAGAAAACAGCACCTCTTCAGATGCGCAGATGTTTTCTGTACAGAAAGAACGCAGCAGACTTCAGTGCACAGATACTTAGCTGCACGACCAACATTAATGGTGTCTTGGCAAACTCCTGTCACCCAGTATATGTTCCTGTTTGTGTTATACAACATACTACAGTTAACTAATACATTTATCAGAATTGTGCAAGAGCAAATGACACTGCAAACCACTTCCCCATACCAACCTTTTTTTTTTCCCCAAGCAGGCCAACAAGTCATTAATCTAGACTATTTATAAGTCAACAGCTATAGGACCTGAACTTTAAATTAAACCCAAATGTTTGAGCTCATAAATAGCAATGTTTCTTCGAAAAGATAATCAGTCATCAATATTGTATGTTATGCCATGCTAGTGGATCACATCACTGTATATGCATACCTTTCATCATTTATTTTACTGAAGAAATATTAGTTTTCCAAGTCCTAAGATGGTCTACAAATAAACCTTCTCTAGTCTGCTATATAGGATAATCTTCCTTGATTGCCATTTTGGAATATCTCTACCTGAGCTATACATCCATGCAATCGCTTTTGCAGGTTCATTTTCATCTTAAAGTAAGTTTTGCATGCCAAAGATTTCCGAAAAGGCTAATACAAACAAAGTGTTAGCCTTTAGTTTCCTTTTACGTGTTAGCACATTCAGATGTTGAATGGCATGCATTGTAAGATGATTGAAAACCCACTCTGAGAACAGTGCAGAAAGTGCGTAACAGTGTGACACTTCTTAATCTCTTATGTTGGTTCCACTACAGGAACAAAAATGAGTAAATATTTTTTTTAAAAAATCACAAAACTAACGAGTAGCTAATGCTGGCAGGTAACACAGAACAGCAAAGAAATTCGAAGTCTTGTACCCACCATGTCTAGACGCTTTTCATATATGGAATATACACATGCTTATATGTTTTACAAATGCTACATCACAAAACGTGAACGGAGGAGACAGAAGTAAATTTTTAAATTAGAAAATCTGTTCTTTCAGGGGAGAAAGCAAGCCATTAGATGGATACACTTACAGCTGTTTTCATTGCTAACATCAGATAAAGCTTTTGCTTCAGGGAATTAATGCATAGCAACTTCCTTGAAGTGAAACAGTGAATGTAGGCACAAGATAAACTGGGCAGGCTCAGCTTCGGAAATAAATTAAAGTGCTGATCTCACCGAAATTCCTTTGTGGCAAGATGGAAGATCTTTTTCTTCCTGGTTATGTCGAGATAACTCCATTTCATTAAAATAACTCAGACATCAACACCAATATCATGTTGTTTTGTGATACTGTCTACACATAATCTACCTGCCCCGGAGCAAATTACTGTTCTTTTACTAGAATCTCTCATGAAAACTTACGAGTTTCCCCACCTGCTTGCTATCTCTGGCTCCACAAGAATTTCTTTACAGTTAAAAGAGAAAGAAAGGAAAAAGGAACACAGGAAACTCAGATACAGTCACTCAAACCTTCCTCCATCCTTTTCCATTTTCCCTTCTGATAACTCACTCTGATTCCTCTGCTCTCCCTTCTTCTAATCCATCCAGGTAACAATAGCTTCAAGCTACCCATTCCCGTTGTTTCTAGCCTTCACTACACAAGCTCAGGCTCCGACTCCTTCGTTGCTGCCTACAAAGGTGTTTCGCCCTTCCCTTGCTTGCCCTCTTTTCTTTCAACCCTCAGCTGCTTGCCAGCTTACACTTTGAGCTTCTCTTCTGCCAACTCCACCTTTGCCTAATGGCCTTTAGGGGATGTGAATCTCACTGAAAATACATTAAAACTTCGCTACAGCTAGCTCCTACAGCCTAATACTACTGGTTACATCAGTCAAAACGCACCAAACAGAAGTGAGGGATAACTGAATAGGTCTATAGTTTCCTTTGATTATGGCTGACTTTACAAGAACACATGCAGGTGCAAGAGAAAAGCAAGGCAATGCCAGGTCGTTATTGGCCAGAGAAGGCCTCAAAGCCGTAGGGGGTGACAGGAGGCTGGAATCCTAGGGGTAACAGACGTGCTTACAGGTAGCCACACTGCGTGGATACCTTCTGACCTATATGGGCCTGGCTGGGCATGTACTGTCTGGGCAGATTAAAGGCATCTGAAAGCAACTGGGTGCATGTGAATTCAAACAAAACCATAAGATGAGACACTAAGAGGTGTTTTGTTTGCCTTAGCCTGGTAAGTATTACAAGTAAGTTTCACCTAGTTGTGGATGGACAAGTTATGCCCTTGTAGGAAAAGTCATCTAATTAATTTTAATTTTACTCAGACTACATATTTATGGTTTCTTCTAGTGCCGGTAATGTTCTGTAATTTTCAAAGAGAAGATATTGACTCCCTATTCAGTGAGGATAAGTCCCGAGAAGAGATGATTGAGAAAACACACACTTAATAGGAGGCAGACATGTGGAGCTTGCTTCTCTATGAAGAGGATTATTCAAAACTAACATTCTTCGAGTATGGTTATTCCTACAAGGCAAAGGTAACTCTGGATAGATTGTAGCTGAGCTCTTAATGATTGCTTCTCTTTCATTAGCTGTAGGTTGGAAGAGTAAGTAAAGGGCTGCAAACATGTATTCATGATTCTCATTAGCAAAAATGGCACCGTGCAAATCAATTTCCATGGATCCTGCTAGGATGGGCTTTCTAATTAGTCCATCATTAGACAGCTAACTTCTCACCACTTCTCAGACATCAAATAGTCCATCACCCCAACACATCACCCTAGCTAACGAGGAGAATTTTAATGAAAGCAAGTCAAATTGGCTGCTACCACAGAAAGCACACAATAGGTTATTAATCTTTTTTTTTCCCTACCCTCATTTCTATTCGGAATTTTAGTCCCTGTTCTTATAAACCTTTTGGTTTGCACCAATAGTTTTATTTAACCCCCTGTTACTAAAGAATAGAGCAGCTGCAACAGGGAGGGGGTGGGGGGGTAAAGCTCGGATAAAACCCAAATAAGGTACAAGCTGAGACTGCTACTGGGTATTTCAGAGCTTTCCATCTTATGATGCTGAAGAGAAATGTCAGCTTGCTGCTTGTGGTTTTAAATGGAAGCAGTCCGTGAAAAGCATTTGGCTGATTGGCTCAGCAACGCGGTTTAGATGAGCTTCCAGCATGGTCATCCTGCTTTACACTGTGCAGATGCTCCATTCCAAATGGTGGGGTTCGGGCTTGAAAAACCCATCAGCAAGCACAAAAAGGGAAACTCCCTGAAGATTAAAAGTGACTTGACAAACACATTCGCAAAAGGAATAAAAGAAAGCTTGACAAAGATGAAAAATCCCTCCCCAAACCGAGTAGTCATTTTGGTATCTGAGTAGCAACGTCAGTAAATTTTTTTTTTTTTAATTGAGGGGAAAATATTTGAAAGAATAAATTCTACATGGACATGTCCCTAATTTAAAATAGCTGCTTCCGCCTGAAGGAAAATCTGCTGCCCTACTGTTCAGGCACAAGTCTGCTCATATCAATTTTCTGTTTCTCTGTATTTTGCCTCCCTTTCTTCTTTATTACCAAGGACATTTACATGAAACAGCATTTTTGCTTTTAAGAGTTCATCTGTTCCTGCTGCTTATCCCCCCACCTGAAGTCATAATCCTCCGTTTGTGACGACATAATAATTTCCACTGCAACCAATTGTGATGCCACAAACAGAGGATTATGACTTTAGGTGGGAAATAAACAGCAGGAACAGATGAACACTTAAGAAACAAAGATCCCGTTTTCATGCAAATGTCTTTTGTCATCAAGAACAAGGTTAGAGAAATGCAGAAAATATATGATAAGAGCAAGCAAGCAGAATGGGTACTAAAAGAGAAACTCTCAGCATTTTCCAGGAGGCATTCAGCTGCTCCTTCAAATTAACTTCCTACATAACTAGGAATTTTAAATGTTTCTAAAACGTAGGTAACTTTGTATTTGATTGAATTGCCAGCATAATGTGATCTGAATTATCGACATCTTCTCACCACAGGACTAGTGCACTTGGCCATGGGGGGGTTTTAAGTGGACTTGGGGGGGCAAACCTCATCAGAAATAGGACCAAGAGAGGTTGCTGATGTCACAGCTCAGCTGGACTGTTTTTCTGACCCTTCTTGAAAACAAACAAAAAATTCTGCAATTTCAGAAGTATCACTAGCTGAATAAATATTCAGGTGATCCAAACAGTGGGAGCAACCAGCAGCAATTTGGTTTTTAATTTAATTTAGATCAATTTTGTGGCTATGGCAGTTAACTTCAGGGCTGCAACTATTGGTGAAGCTCCCTCTAAATTTAGTCCCAACAGAGCCTATAAAATGCTGTCCAAAAGGACACACCTAACAAAGCCACGCAAGGATTTTTGCTGTGGTTAATGAAGGAATAGGGAAAAAAATGAGTCAGTGAAGAAAAACATCTGAAATTATCCTTCCTCTTGGAATAAAACCAACTCCTCAGCAATATTTAAGAAAAATCATCAGAATTTTCACTATGGACTTTTTGCTTTAAATTAGCACACATTAAAAATACAGGATCCAAGTACAAGTACAAGCTGGGTGGAGAATGGCTCAAGAACAGCCCTGAGGAGAAGGACTTGGGGGTACTGGTAGACAAAAAACTGAACATGAGCCGGCAGTGTGCGCTGGCAGCCCAGAAAGCCAACCGTATCCTGGGCTGTATCCAGGGAAGCGTGGCCAGCAGGTCGAGGGAGGGGATTCTGCCCCTGTACTCTGCTCTTGTGAGACCCCACCTGCAGTGCTGTGTCCAGCTGTGGGGCCCCCAACATCAGAAGGATATTGACCACTTGGAGCGAGTCCAGAGGAGGGCACGAAGATGCTCAGAGGGCTGGAGCCCCTCTGCTATGGGGACAGGCTGAGAGAGTTGGGCTTGTTCAGCCTGGAGAAGAGAAGGCTCCGGGGAGACCTTATAGCATCTTCCAGTACCTGAAGGGGCTACAAGGAAGCTGGGGGGTGAGGACTTTTTACAAGGGACAAGGACAAGCCAAACCATTCTATGATTCTATGATTTTCTGTACCAAATGAAACAGTTCAGATTAAATTTGTTTTCAGCTCAGTCACTGAATTGCATACCTGGACAGCCCTAGTGTCTACATTAAGGAGTTGAGTGAACTGAATGAGGCTTGCACTGTAAGAGTTTTAGGAATACTTTATTTGGTATAAACCAACTCCTTAAACATGGTGCAAAGCTGATGTGCTGGTAACACCACCACAGTGGTGATGAGAACCATTCTCTTCTCCCCAGTAAAAATTCCAGCTATGGGAGGGAAGAGGGGATTAGGGAGAATATGTTTCTGTGTGTGTATATTTATTTTACTACAGTAAGGCTGACTGTGAATCAATTTCCCAGCTGGGACTTCTGACCACACGAACCATTTTAGGTTCTCATTTGCAAACTGGTATGCCCATCTAAAGCTTCAACATGGCCATGAAACACAAGCTAAGAGTGCAAGCAGAACAGGACGGGGTCTCAGCACACTGATAACCCATGTTAAAAGGTCATCTCATGTCATGAAACAGATCTGATGGACTCAGGCAGCTAATACTAACATGATTTCTCATTTGTTCTTTAATTTTTACTTCTCAGAGACACGGAGACCATGGCTCAGAATCATCCAGCCTAGTTTTAAGCAGCTGACTAAAGCCCTGAAAGGCCTAACTCTCCTAACATTCCTATGCAAAAAACATCTCCAGAAGATGATTCACAAGTTCTGAATCACCCTTGTGAAGTGCCTCACTGACTGCAGAAGGAACAAAGAGCGATGTATGTTTATGTGAGAGCCATGTATACATGCACACACCACTCAGCTCTCCAGTTCCCTTTCTCTTCCCAGGCAATCTAATTCCATCCCACAAAACTCTGTAGTAGAAGTAAAACCAAAACCAAATGTAATTTTTAAAGCATGTCTTCTTGAAAATACGTTTTTCTATACAGGTTGTTCCTTTAAGCCAGCAACAGTGCTGGATGAGACACAGAAATCAACTCTCTAAAACCTGGTCTTTAATAATTAATTTACATAAATTGAACGTAATTGTTATACCAGCTGGGCACATGCTATGTGTATTTGAATAATGAGTTCAGCAGTAAGAAGCAATACAGAATAGATGTTAAGGTAATTTCTATGCAATTTTCCGCTTACATTAAACGTGCCAAGATGTTCAGATTGTAAAAGGGTCTTAAGTAAGTGCAAGAAGCTAGTTTATATTTAAAATTAATTTAATAGATCAAATTAAAAAGTGACATATGAAAAATTTAAAAAATTGTGCCACTATTGTCAGTTCGATAAAATGGAAAGGAAGAGGGATAATGAAACAATTTCACTCTCAAATTTGCTTGCAGTTTTTGACGTGACCCCAAGCCATAATTCTCAAATCACCCTTCTACAGGGGAAAATTACCCATTCTTGAGAGTCTATAAAAGTTGGCATTCTTTATAAGAGTTATTTTTGCTACTCTTTGTTGTACAGAATTGTAGAGAGAAATCTGGAACCAGAAGGATAATTTATAATGGTTTACATACTTGAAAGACATACACTATTTACAGAATGTCTCATCCTTAAAAGCACTTGAGACAGACTGCAGTCCAATACAAATTGCAGGGGAAAAAAAAAAAAACCAACACCCACAGGGCTACAAGGAACCTTAGAAAGTCATCTAGTCCACATACTGTCCACTAGAATCAAGGGTTATGGTTTTCCTGAGAAAACAACAACAACAGGTGAGAAAGACGTCCACCAACCCAGATTCCATGGTATCCCAACCTACTCAACTACCTGACAGAGTTCTTCTCGTTGTAAGTATTTTCCCAACTTGAATCCTCCTTACTAGAGCAATTTAGAGCTAGTTTACTTCTTCTAGACACTCTGTGCACAAAGTTCAGGTTCCTTTTCTTTCTTCTACACCCTTCTAAGTGTTTGAAGATTATTCTTCATATCCTCTCTCCACCTTCCCTCCTACAGATTAACCAGCCCAGATCTTTCAGTCCTCCCTTCAAACACCCAGGTTACCTAAACTGATCATCCTCAATGCTCTTCTCTGCACTCTCATTCACTACTTCACTTCCTCCCTGGAGCATGCTCAGAACCAAACACCACACTCCAGATGAGGTCTTCGGGATTATTTCATGAGTCTTCTTATATACACCCTCCGACATCCTTTTTTGCAAGTCTAAGACTTTGACTTCAGTGGATCACAGACCAAATGCTAACATCGCATCTTTTTTCTACAAACTACCCACTAGCCCATTATTCTCTGCTCTGTTTTCATACATTTTATTATTCTGAAGTCCAGGAAACTGCACATTTCCTTACATGGTGCCATTCCACCTTCCTCCTAAACCACTTCTCCAAACTGCCAAGCTTATACTCAATTCTCACTGTGTCCTTCAACATATTTGCAATACTTCAAATTTCATATCACTTACAAATTTAGTAATTCTAATCCAATGAAAGAATGGAGAGGACTAATGAAAGTGCTGAGTATTACTGCTCCAGAACTGACCCTGCAGATTGCAGTCTCCCCCTCGTCTAAGGGGCAATCTACAGGTACAGCAAGCAGGTTGCTTTTGCACTCTTCATACTAGAGGCTCAGCTCTTTTCCAGATATAAATACCACGACAGGAATCTTCAACTTTATTTCCCAAAACAGATCTGTAATAGACACTCAAACTGCTCCCAAAATAATACCCAGATACTATTAAGCATGTTACTGAAATTTATGTTGGCAGAGACAAACTGAGCCATTTACCAACTCCTCAGCAGAAGACCTCCGTCTCAAACTTTATCTAAAAATGTGGGTTTATATAGGGACAGATGCATCCTCACACACAAGGCAGTTAAAGCAAACACGCTATTAACAAATGCAAGTGTTGAAAATCAAAAAGCACGAAAAAAATCCAGTGCTTTAATATCTCTATAGGTCGCAAACCCAGGGATTATGAATACAATTACACTATGTTCATTGTACATTACATTTTCTATTCCTTGAGAAAGATGAGGACAAGCTTGGCTTTGGTTTCTCTATATCTCAAGTGAATCCAGGCATTTGATTATGTCCAGAGGAAAGAAGCATTTTGACAGCCTTTATCAAGGAGAGATCAAACAAATATTATAACCGCATCCATCATTACTAGAGCTTCTGTTTTGATATTATCTGACTTTAGAAAAATTGAGAAGGTGTCACTTCTTCAGAAGATGAAGTATATTAACTAATGAGAGTGCTTTACTGAGACAACTCCTTAGTGAACTCTGCTAAAGTGTTTACTACCTACGGCAAAAACAAACACCAAAGTTGGGACACCAACTGCTGTTAAAGACTTATGATCACACTGTTATGAAGGAAAAAAGTAATTTTATTTGTCCTTGTATAGCGTTTGTGAGGTGGGTTTTTGGTGGTTGGGAGGGGCTAACAGGGGTGGTTCCTGTGAGAAGCTTCTAGAAGATTCCCCAGCTCCAAGTCAGACCTGTCTCTGGCCAAGGCCTAACCAATTAATGCCTCTGTGGTTAACATATTTAAGAGGTGAAAACAAGGAGGACCCGGCATGGAGAGTGGTAGGATGTGAGACACCCACGCAGACACGGAGATCAGTGCAGGAAGGCGGGGAGGAGGTGGCCAGAGCAGAGGTTCCTCTGCAGCTCATGGTGAGAGGGCAGGCTGTGCCCTGCAGCCATGGAGGATCATGGGGGAGCAGAGACACCCCTGCAGCCCAGGGAGGGCCCCATGTTGGAGCAGGTGATAGAGCTCCTGACTCCGTGGGAAGCCCAGGCTGCTCCTGAAGGACTGCAGCCCACGGGAGGGACCCGCACTGGAGCGGGTCAT
>NW_010237624.1:0-45736 GCF_000690775.1 Eurypyga helias | reverse complement strand
CTCGGGGGAGGAAGGAGCAGCAGAGACAAAGTGTGATGAACCGACCACAACCCCCAACCCCTGCCCCCGTTTGCTGCTTGGGAAGAGGAGGAGATAGAGGAATCGAGAGCAAAGCTTAGCCTGGGTAAGAGGAAGGGGTAGGGAGAAGGTGTTTTTAAGATATAGTTTTATCTCTCATTATCCTATTCCGATTTGATTGGTAACAAATTAAATTGATTTTTCCCTAAGTGGAGTCTGTTTTGCCCATGACCCTAACTGGTGAGTGATCCCTCCCTGTCCCTGTCTCAGCCCACAAGACTTTCCTTGTATTTTTTTCCTCTCAGGGTCAGGGAAGGGGGTGGTGCTTAGTTGCTGGATATTCTGGGACAACAGTCCTAGAATTCAAAAATTTTTACTCTCTTGCTGGTTTTGGGGGTTTTTTCCTCTTTGATGTTGTGTTTTGGTGTGTGGGTGTTTTTGGGGTTTTTTGTTTTAAGTCGGGAACACATCTAGCTCATTAGAATTACTAACCCCATATATTTTTTTCAGTGTGGTGAGAGACAGAGAAAGAAAAGGCATCTGCTAAAATAGAATTCAACAAAAATGTTAGCTGGACACCTATCTGTCTGCCTTATAAACCCAATACAGTATTGCTGTAATTTGTCCTCAACAACTAACCATCAATTAGTCTTTTTAAGAGAGGTTTATGGCCATAAGTGTCTATTGATTTTGAAAGTTAAGAATAAAACTGGAAAATGGCCACATGCAGAACACCTTCCAGAAGTGTCTCACAAGGAAGACCTTTTTCTTCCCAGCTTAATCTCTGCAAATTTGTGTACTGCGACAAGTTCAAAGAAAGTCCTTGCTAAATTCACAACAGTCTAAGCGTTGCAGTAAACTGCAGTAACCGCAGCAAAAACCGGCCCTACTGATGCACTGGGAGCTCTTCGTCTTAAAGAGGATTTCACACATTCTAAGCTTCTTGAATCGAAGAGGAAATCAATGTTTACCACCCAGAGCAACATACGGAATTAGTTCCCATCCAACCTCTGAAAAGTCATTTATTTTCTATCTCTGAAAGAGCTTTACATCTCAGAAAGCTACAATGCAGTGAGTAAGGTCTCCAAATAATCTTTAATCCTCCACCTCAAAGCCTTCTGTCTACCTCCACAAGCTACGCTTGGGTGAATAATAACTTTTCTAAAGTAGAATTGTATATTGTAAAAGCTTGTTTTTAACTGACTAATAAAACTGGAACCATTAAGGAAGGGACCTTCGCGCTCAAGGGTCAATACATTGGAAATATGACTTGCCCCTGTAATACTCGCTAGCAATTAATTGTTTCATAATTTATAATCAAAATACTTAATGGGATAAAAGCCACAAGCTACATTTCCTGTGAACGAGAATCGAAAAATTGGGAAGAGATGCAATATAAACTACCACAAATGTAACAGAGAAAGTTACATGCTAATAAAGCTGACATTGCAAAATCCCTTTGCATTTAGGTCTCTACCCCATGTTATGTTGCTGCTGTAATTTATAAACTTGCGATAAATTGCAAATTTACAAGTCAACACAGCATGCCAGTTGAATTCCCATACAAATGACACAAGGGATCACAAACATATATTGGCCTTTCTGTCTGAGGGCAGGGTCAGGAGGAGGGAGAGGGATTATACCTTTCTGTTTTAACTACATTTCATAAAAGCAGAGATTAGAAAATAAACCGCTTTAGTGTTTTCCCAACTAATAAAACACTCATATTCTGGAAGACACTTTCCGGTAGCAGTATTAAATGCCTCAGGGGTGAAGCAGACATTAGGTTCTCATACAGCTGAGGAGTCACTAAAAGCTATTTCCCCTCCTACCAACACATCCCCTGCTCCTCTGTTTACACACAATACAGATGAAATAGACATACCAAGGATTACATTTTACGATTGTCTAAATTTGAAGTCAGTTCATCACAAGCAAAACTTTGAGCAACCTGGTCTAGTGGAAGGTGTCCCTGCCCATGGCAGGGGGGTTGGAACTAGGTGGTCTTTAAGGTCCCTTCCAACCCAAACCAGTCTATGATTAGCGATAATAACACACAACATGACAAACCGCACACAGCTTCCAGAGTGGCTGGACAGGTGCAAATCAGAATCTCACCCGGCATCCCGCAGGATCATGCCATCTCATCAGCCACTCACCACCATAAGCAAGGCAAGGAACACATGAGCCGACAGCCTGAGAGCTACGGCTGCGCCAAGAGCTCAAAGCTTCGGCTCTTCACTGTAATTTTCATGTAAAATCTTGAAACAATTATTTACATTTAAAATATCATCTGCAGGATGCTCTCAACTTTTTAGCCTACTTTAAAAAATTCAGATAGGAATTCTACAGCTTGACAAGCTTTAACTTACTTGTCTCTTGAATGCAGAGTTCTGGATACAGAAGAAAAAATACTCCAAAAAACACTTCATGTTTACTTTAATGGACTAGAGCACAGCTCCTGTGAAAACTATTGATATTCAATTTAGGATGATCAGATTTATTTTAAAACATATAGAGATTTATGTTTTAATTTCCAAATTGTCTTTAGAGGGAACAAAGTAGGATGCCACTATTATTGGGGAATGCTGCATTATTAAAACTATAAATCCCCCCAAAATGAAAATAAAGTTGTCTTATTGTTTTTCAAGTGTTGAAAAGGATAAAACCGGTTTCCCAAATGTTCAGTAGACAATTTAATACCCTATTCAACTCAAGGAAGTGTTTTGGTTTTAATACCTTACTCAGCTAATGGAAGTGTTTTGTCACCTTTGTTGCTTCTCTGGGAGATAATGGATACTCTAATGTTTGAAAAGCCCATGCTCAAGTCTTATTCAGCAAAGCAGTCAAATTCATCCAGCATGTGCCCAAGGTACCCCAACTTTAACTGGATTTAAGTGCTGTCTGAAGCATCCAGTTAGCAGGCCTGTTTTCCTACATCATCCCTGAAGTGAGCTGACAATTAAAAGGTGCTCATATGACACACCAGAAGGTGAGATTAGAATATAAGTAAGGTGGCTAAATTAAGAATTAAACTGTTCACAGATGAATGAGGTTTAAGGGCATGTTTCTGTTCAGGGTTTTGTTGGTTTTGTTAACTCCATTTAAAAAAAAGTCTTTCTACTACTGAGTTCATTTAGGGCAAAATTTTCAGAGACATGCATCCACAACATGTGCATGCTTCTGCACCTGATTAGAAAAAGAATCAATCAACTGCTGCTCTTCCTCAGAAAAGTTACAGCAAAATTCTTAGTGCAATTTCCAGCAGGAAAAAAAAAAAAAGGTACATTATCACTGCCCCTTCCTCACAGTTCTTTCAAGGTATTCTTTTGTACCTCACTTCTTCCAGCTGCACATGAAGATAACTCCTTCTCTTTCTCTATCTATATAAAAAGACAACCTTTTTAAAATTTATATGTATATATAGAGCCTATCACTTGTTATTTATTTCTCTGGCACTCTCAGGCTTTACCATTAGTTCCATTTAAATTCCACAGCCTGGAAAGAGCGGGTTTATTAGCAAGACATCCAACCATTTGTTTCAGTGGTGCCTGAGCACCGGAGCTGGGGGAGCAGACCTAAGGCAGCACACGCCTGCCCAGCTTCCATCGGTGCGCAGTGCTGAGAAACCCCCTGGCACATGGGGGCACCAGCAAGCAGGTCACACGTACTGCAGCTTTACGGAAGTCATGGCAAATGCCTCCATCCCATGAAAGGGAAAAGAGCAGCATATTTACATGCTGGCTCTCTGTCCTGAAAGATATTTATTGTCCACGCACATTGTTTTCTATGCAGTAAATGAACACTGATTTGAAATCTGAAAGCTTTTCAGAAAATGCTTCAGTATGTGCCAAGGCTATGTCCTTGATAGGACAAGGGGTAATGGGTACAAATTGAAATCAGGGAGGTTTAGATTAGATGTCAGGAAGAAATTCTTCACAGAGAGGGTGGTGAGGCACTGGAACAGGTTGCCCAGAGAAGTTAAGGATGCCCCATCCCTGGATGTCTTCAAGGCCAGGCTGGATGTGGCTTTGAGCAACCTGGTCTAGTGCAAGGTGTCCCTGCCCATGGCAGGGGGGGTGGAACTAGATGATCTTTAAGGTCCCTTCCAACCCTAACCATTCTATGATTCTATGATAAGGTTAAACTCATCTCTGTTGTGTGACCACTTCAACATGATTTGCAAGCTCCCCTGCGCCTCCAGCAATAAACTCCAAACATATCCTAACCTTCCTTGGAGCACTGCTTCAGTGTATACATCTCCACTGCTTTGACTGCTGCTCCAGCCCCCCCACGCCTAACCTCTGCTAGGCACGGTCTCCTTCTCCTTTACAGTGTGTCCTGTTTCCTTACTGCTGGCCCTGATGGTCTTCCTTCCCCGGGATTCCCACCTCCGAAAGCACCCTGGCCCTTTGTTTTCTCCTAACCTTCTGGCAGCAGAACAAGAAAGCAAAGAAATGGAAGCAATAATGTATCATAATTTAGCAATGGTGCAGCTGG
This sequence comes from Eurypyga helias, assembly GCF_000690775.1. Taxonomy (NCBI): domain Eukaryota; kingdom Metazoa; phylum Chordata; class Aves; order Eurypygiformes; family Eurypygidae; genus Eurypyga; species Eurypyga helias. The sequence continues at coordinate 41,218 of NW_010237624.1, read as the reverse complement.
TGCACAGGCTCAGGAGCCCTTATCTGTCACACTTCCAAGGCAAAGATAAAGAAAGTATCTTTTCTTGTCGCTTTCTCATCCAGTTGGTAAAAAACACCAATGCAGAAAAGGTTGAAAAGCAAGGAGAAAAAAAAAAAGAGACACATTTCAAAAGGCAGCAAATATCCGTAACTCTGTCCAGAGCACTGACGTAAGGGACTGTGCAGCATGAGGAGGAAACACACATCTGCTAACTCTGAGAAGCTACGAAGCAGATTTGTTTCCATTTCGGCTCCATATGATTTGGGTGCACAGTAGGCATCCGTGTGTGCTTCAGGACAGATTCGCAAACAGTGTTCTGACCTTGATAGCACCTATGCAGAGCCCAAGCAAAAACTACTCTGTGTTTACTCCAGTATGTGAGAGGACTTGCTTGGCTGTCATCACACGCCTCCCACTCCAGTCTCTCATTCTCTCCTCACCATAGACTACACACCGACTGCTCAAGCAAGGAGATGGGAAGGTGAGACACCATCTTGTTTTCAGGATGGATATGCGGTACAAAAGCAGCAAAAGATATGAGCAAATCAATTAGAAAAGCTTACTCAAACAGCTGCAGAGAGAGATAGACACTAGCTGGCTGTAAGAGCTCAGGAACAGTGGGAGTAGAGGACTCCAGCCTAACCTCACTGATCCTTTCAACCCAGGACTGAGGAAGGACCACTGCCAAACACTTATCCAAATCTCCTCTCTTGTTTTTAAAAGTAAACCTGTCTTGAGTAAGATAAAATCCTGTTTACTGTTCTGGCCGCCACTTGTCCTCCCGCGGAGCAGGAGGGCGTATTTGAGCACACGCGTAGAGTCATGGTGAAAAAGGCAGGCAAGGCTCCAAGACACCAGGAAAAGTGGCCCTTAGAGACTGGCCTACCCACAGGGACAGAGCTTGGGAAAGTGCTCCAGGGAACTGCTGGCTTCTCACAGTTCCCAGCTCTCAAATGCCTTCTGCACTGCAGCCAACCATTCCTGCATATCGTCCTAAGCACCTGTAAAGCCTCCTCTGAAATACTGTATCACCTCTACATTCAAAGAGGAATGTAAACTGGGCAAGTTGCAAAGAAAGGTTATGAGAATGATCAGAGAAATGGAGTCTCCTTAAGAGAGACAAAGGACAAGAAACTACAATTACTCTTTTCAAACATGGGAAGGGTAGACAGGTGGAAAAGCAGGCAGGAAGAACTACAAACTATTTCGGCTGGGGACCAAGTAGTTATACAATGGCCCCATGAAGTGGTGGCATCAGACTGGAAGTTCAAAATCTATGTAGCATACAGAATGAACATCTAGAAGGGCTTTCCCATATTGAGGAGGCGGAGAGGGAGCAATAATCGCTTGTGATGTTTGAAGATGTCCTGAAAAGCTGACAGAAGAAACAGTCTAAGTGACTGGCTCTCCAAAGAAGGCTTGAAACAGGACTGGGTCAGTTTGTTTCCGCTGGTTTTAATTCCTGCAAGTACCGGATTCAGATCTTCACGAGTCATTTAGAAAATTCAAATGGAAGTATTGCTCCTCCCAGGCCATGCTTTCCCCCAGAGAGTGGCCGCAGCTGGGCAGAAATCTGGGTAGGGTGTGTTGCTGTTCTTAGGGCAATTATACAGACAGAAGACAAAGTGACATGACCTGCTCAGGTCTGATGTTAAATCATTTATAAAAATTTGGACTGGAAGGAAACTCTACACTGTGGCACCACCGCATATCCCTGTCAGAATGCTAGGAGGTTTTCCTGTTGTGTTTTTTTGCCATCCTCTATAATGAGTTATACAGGATAAATTCCTAGGTTAATCTACACATTTTTTCTGACAAACACTATGCAAATGCATAGGCCTAAGACACTAGTGATACCCTCAAACTCTCTTGCTCTGCTTTATGGCACGACAGTTGCACGATCTGATCTTTTCCACAGGTTATCAAACCATACTATGTTGTTAAGAAGCACACCATCACCCATAATACGTGGAGTTCATATTCTGTGAATACTTCTAAGCTTAACACCATTGTTGCTCTTACAGAGGAGCACGCTCAATGACCCCATGGTCCCTGCTATCTGCGTACTCATAAGAATATACAATAACAGTGATAATGCTGTGTGACTTGAGAGTCCCTTACCAACAGTTACTGTGAAGTCAACTCCCTTTTTTTACAGCATATGCTATGTAGAGGTGTTAAAGCAAAGCAATTTAAGTGGTACTATACATTTAATAAGATAAAAACAAGCAGTGAACATTCCCACTCTCGATGCATCACTGGAGTTCAAAGGCTTTTCATTTTCCAGCATATTTCACTTGTTTTTACCTAGATAGTTTTAGAATTGCCTTTCAAATCACATCCTCCTCTATTAGAGATATTCAAAAGCAATCCTTCAGATTTCTTTTAAAGGCTGCACAGCACTGAAACACATGGATGCAATCAGCTTGGTGATGGGCATGACTCCCAGAAAGCAACACTCCCAGGGCACTCGCCAATTTTATTTCAAGTTCATACATGCAGTATCTGGCTGTTTATTGGGATCTTCCAGCCACATCTGTGTACACTGTGGGGAAGGCTGGTACTTGCGTTAGCAGATGGCAGCTGACCATTTCCCTGTGTTGTCCAAATGGGAACTGAATATCTACAACAATGACTGAAATTGGAACAATTTTACAGGAAGCATCAGAGAATTAAGTTAAGAAATAGCTACAGAAATGACATTTAATTTCCTATTCACTTTTCTTCACAGCTTTCACTTAAACATGGTGTTTCCAACCAGCTTTTTATGACTTACACAATAGGGATGGCCTAGCTTTAACAAGCCATGGGTCATTATGCTGCACAGCACGTCTTTGAGGAAGACTTCTTGATCATTGCTCCTCTCTCCTCTTCCAGCACTGCTTTACAGGAGCATTGCCTGTAAATTGGGTGGTTTGGGGTTTTTTTTTGGTGATGAGGGTTTTTTTTGTTTGCTTCATTTTTTTGAATTGATAGGTGGAACAGCGGAGATGAGAAATATATTTGGACATAAACTGTCCAAAATCTAAGGACAGAGAGGGGTTTTTGAGAACAAGTCTCCAAACCTCACTCTGGTGCTCAAATCACAACCACCCCACTGGAGACATGAACATTTTTATACTGTTTCTGCTCTAGCAACAAATCTGCTGTCTGTACAATATGCATAGTCTGTCTGAACTTCATCAATCTACTCGAAGTATAAATGATAGCCCTGAGACCTCACCAGGTGGAAATTAATTTAGTTAGTCCACAAAAGGGGGGCAAGAGGGAGGTACTGCTGCTGCAGACATACAAGCTCCTCAAATTGTTCCATTAATGCATTTTCTCACTCACAATGCGGTGGTCTAAACAACCCTTTCCCCAAAGTTGTGAGACTTCAGATAAAAGGAAGCAAAATGAAAAGAGGTAGCCATGAATAACAAACACACAGAAACAGATACATGAGGAAAAAAATATTTACAGTTTTGAAGGTAAAAGTTATTAGATGCCAAGATAATAGCCTGCCAATACCTTCAAAGCATCTCTGGAAAGGCAGTAAAATATGCTAATGCTATATAAGATGTTAGCAAGAACTTAACTGTAGAGAACTGAGTCTTGCCACTCTGAAAAGCTTCCAGAGTTAGAAGAATGAGAACACGGCACGCTCTTCAAGACGAGTGCAAGTGCCGACTCCTGGGTAAATATTCAGAAATAAAATAGGTAAGCCTTCATAACTACTCAGTAGGGACAGTCTCACACATTACAAGGACTCAAGAAGGAGTAGGTGACCAGCCATGTCTTCCCTACCTCTTTTATCTGGCATTAAGTTAGTCTGGAAAAATCTATTGAGAGATGGAGTAGGGACATCTACGGAGATATTCCAGCACCGATACAAAAGCAGCCTCCCTGGAGCAGTTAAGAGGTCATTTTAGCTGATTTTAAGGCTGAATGGCTCTAAACCACATCCTCTGTTTATCTGCACAAGAGATGCAATAGGGACAGAAGCTATGCAAACCTTAGGTAGTGTACAAAGACCAGTGCTTCAGGACTCCAGCTTACATTCTCTTAAGGCCCTGTTGCAGGTAGCACTGCAAACAAGGTAGATGACTATTGCTGGGTGACTGGTAATTGGTAACCAGATGTGAGAAAGGATGGAGCGAATAAGTCGCTCGAGAACATGAAACACTTTGGGTTCAGACCTTACTCTGCACATATTTCCCAAGAAACACTGGGCAAGCCACATGTTACTTATTAATTTAAATAGCATTCAGTGTCCCAGACACTCAATCTGATTATGAACTTTGTCCGTTCATTTAATGTTTAGGTTATGACTGAGCTTTTCTTTCATCAAGAGCTTGATGAAAGCTACCTACCATCAAGAGCTTTTCACACCCTACCTGTTGTACTCTTTCACAACCCACATCTCCCCTTCAAAGAGTCTGGGCATCACTTCTGAAATTCGTATCTAACACTAACTTTGTTATAGTTCTGGAGCCAAACAGGAACTACAGAAGCAACTCTCTGTAGCTAGAGTCTGTTCCTTGGTGGCACTGCATTCTAGAGTGGATTATACATGCTATGTATAAGGAGGCCTGAGCTCTAATTAAGCCTAAGAAAATTGAAAAGAAAAAAAAACCCGGTTTCTCATAGATGCACCATAGCTATAAGCTGACAAAGATACATTTCACAAAGGATACCCAGAGGCTGCATGGGCTGCTGAAGTCAGTGTTGTAAACAACATAGCTTTGTGATGGTGGAGACAAGCACCTTCAAAATGCTGTGGTCACTTAGGGCAAAAGGGCTCCTCATGCATTTCACAATGCTATATACTGGTCCCGAGCAGCTGACCTGAAGCCCTCTTACCAGTTGCGTTCAGCAGTGCTGATGAGGCTGTTCCAACCTCATGCTTTCCATGTCTCTTCCTGCCAACCTGGCTGGGTTTCCTAACGCCTTGATTTCCCAGTTCAAGCAAAACTCCGGCTAGAAATCTAAAGCCTGGCAAGTAAGCTCACACATCCTGTGCTTCAGCACACAACAGCTGCAGTTTTATAAGCTAAATCTCTTGTTAAAAGTATGCAAGATTGGCTCCATGCATTTAGGACTCAGCCTTATGGATCACAACTACACAACTCCCAGCTGACTTCACATTCTTCTTTGGCTCCTACTGAATGGGAAGTGAGGACTTTCCAGATCCCATTTGTTTATACAGTCCAGATTTACTCTTGGACAGAACACTCTGATGCTCTAGCTTCTATGCTTTCCCTCCACTCCCCTCCCCAGCCTTTTTTTTTTTTTTTTTTAATAATTGTCTCACAGATTTTTAAAGTTAGAACTGTCTGCCTGCATCTCCTGAGTACCCATTTCATTATTTTTATCTATCATTTCAAACATTTGAATAAACTCCATCAGGAGCCAGTGACACAAGAGGGGTTAAACATATGAAAAAAGGGTGATTTTTCTTGTTGCTGTTCACAGACATAGTATGGAATACCAATTTTATTTGGCAGAAGAGAAACTCTAGTACATCAGGATATAAAATCTAACTGCTTCCAACAATTTTATCCAAGATGGAAAAACAAAGCTTTTCCATTACTTCAAAGATTGAAATATTTTCTTTAGTTATCTTCGGGTTAAATTATTTTTGAGTTCCACATCACAATTGCTACACAGTACGTGCCTCCAAAATATCAATGCAGTAACTCCACTTGTAGAAAAGGAACAAAACCAAGAACAACCCTGGACTACACAGGAACTACCACATTACACACTACACCGCCCAACAGAAACAGGAAAGGAAAACCTGCATGTGCGATTTATCATTGCTTCCATACGGTCTGCTACAGAATGTCCAGCTTATAAAGAAACCTTTGCATATGCATACTGCAATGTTATCTGTTTTCTATAGGCTCATATAGCCATAGCAGTGCCAGTCTCTGTGGTGTTTCGTACCAGACGCACACGCGATTCAAGAATCATTCACACACACATTACCAGAGGCAGTGCTGAAATCTTCTGCAATTTGGTTATCCAGAGATTTTGTGTTGTGACCCGTTAGAACTAAAAAGTTTTGGATGGCAGGTGGAATTAGAAAATGAAAGTGAGAATGATTCACACAGAAATGTTTGGTCTGTTACCAATTAATTATCAAGGGCTGTCAACACAAGAGTGACTTCATATCAAGGTACAATCAAAGGCCAACCACCACTCATTAACTTCTAAAGATTATCAGCGAGCAGGAGGCAAAACATGTGACAACCACTTAATGCTTGCGAACCCTGATTTTCCCATGCTATGAAATCCAAAACACTCTGGTTTTATTCGTTTGCAAGCTTTTGAAAAAAGAAAAAAACCCTCCCATTTTGCACATCCCAACGGTGAAGATCACAGCTCCTGACTTGGCCACCTGGAGAAGAGCTCCTCACAGCTGCAGCACTCGCTGAGGCCAAGGCACTGAAGCAGGAGGAGGAAGAGCTCTGCTCCCACCCTATGGTTTGCCAGCATGAGAAAGCTACCCAGCGACGTGCTGTGATGCTGAACCCAAACCATCACCAAATCAAATTCTCCATTGCACACCAGTTTGTCGAGATGAAAATACTTTGGTTCACTGCTGCAATGTAACTACGCACATCCTCGTCAAACACTGGTATCACACTAATATTACAGAGCTGCCCATGAGAAGAAACTATTTCTGACCTAATTTTAAGATTTGCATTGTATGGCCGTGCTTAAGGTGTAGTCCCAGAATGAATGAGAAAAAGCAAACACACTAAGGAAGATGTTCGGTGGGGAATTGCAGTGGTATGTGAACATGTTACTGAAGAGTATCATAATACAGATGAACAGAGGAAATAGCTAAAGGTCGTCTTAAGCATTTTTTTTTTGAACACAAGTGCAACACTTCATCTTCTTTTAAATTAGTCTATGTAGTATATGAGTGTTTATAAAAAATATCAGCAGGACAAAATCATGTACACATTAAAGCACCAAAGTATTGGCTGGCATAGCTAAGTGCATGATAATTGTTTTCCTCAAGTACTGTAGGAAAAGGAAAGAATGAGAAAAGGGAGAAGAAAGCTGAGAAGGTGGCACAGGTTCTACACAAACCAACCTCTCCACTCTCTGTACAGAGATTTTAGTAGAAAAAGTATTTATAAAATGAATATTTAAGTAACTAGAGGATAAAACTGTGAGCAAAAAGCAGCACTGTGTTCACAAGGACTAAATGTCAAAAGGCCTTGTCCCCCTTCTTTTGCAAAATTACCTCACAAAGTCAATGAAAGTGATCCAATAGATGCCATTTTCAACAGCCACAGGTCAAATGCATGCAATACTCTCAATTAGCCACCTCTGAAGTACATCTTTTGTCCCCTATCCTTAGCAGATATTACATTCTCACTTGCCTGCCTTGTGTCAGGACACATCTTTTCAGCAATAATAGCAACAAACACTGAAAAACACATGAGACTATGGGTGCTGCACTCAACTGGCTGGCATTTAGACTTACAAATATTTGTCCCCAGAGGACCCTACCTAATTTCTGTCCTATGGAAAACTCCTGCCTTTCACACAGAAGCAATACTCTCAGGGGCAACAAACAGCTGTTTCAATAGTATTTAATTTACCTGAAAGATGAAGAGTTTGAAAAAAATCTGAATCTGAGACAGTGCCAGGACTGCAAAAGATGACAGATGTAAAATAAATTCAAGGCTATGCACTAGAAGATTTTCTTCTTGAGAGATGGATTATTAGGAATACAATGGGGCAGTCAGCAATTCATTTATCTAGTATGTGCCCTTTTTATAACTTTCTCAGTACTTTGCTCTTCGCTGTGCCTTTAGAGCACTGAAGGAATCTGAGCTGACAAAGCTGACTTGCCATCTCCAAACAAGCCCTGCAAGAAGAGTCTATATCCTTCTCACTTCTCTTGAGCAATCTATAGGAAGTCTTTACACATAGTATAGGATGCATATTTTTATACAGGCATATTTTAGCACTCATGAAAGCAAGCTCATATACTACAAATCAAGCAGAGAGAAGGCAGATGCTGCTAAAACTTTCAGACAGAGTTCTGATGGCATACCTCCAGCTCTAACCTGTAGCCCAGACAGCTACTGCAGTTCTGACCCCATGGGTTAAATTGATTCCTGTGCCAGTTTCTCTTATTCTTGGACTACAAAAAGCTGTTGAAGGCCAAATCTAGTCCACTTTCTCCACCACTTTTTTGACATTGTATATCACACCTAATTTGCAAGCTCCCCAATCCTGTTATTCCCCTCCTGAGACTCATTTCAGCAGACTGATGTAGTGCTGAGCTATGTACTACCTAGCAACACAGAGTATGTTGTGAACCAAAAGCAATTAAGAACTCATTTAGAATCACCAATTTCATTTCAGCTGTGAAGAAAAGCGTTTCATATCGAATCCTGCACTTCCAACACATTACTACGAAAATGGCTACAAGAAAGTGAAGACATGAGGGTGGGGGTGGAAGCATGCGTAAAGTGAACCTAAATTCAGTTTGGGTTTTGCATTTCTGCTCTTACTAGAGGAGCACAGTTACAGGTAACTACCCAGAAATACCATAGGCGTGAACTTTTCAGACCCACACCATTCTTGCTGACACTAAACTAGTGGCCAACTGCACTAATCTTGCAGCTCTGTGTGAAATCCTTTGCCCTTTTTCTTAGATGCAACCGATCCTGCAGGGTTTGGGTAAAGGATCCTTTCCAAATCACTCGACCATTTTCTGCCCCAAACAAGCACAAATAAGACTGTTTAAGTACAGTAAGCTATTCCAGAATCTCTTCTCCATGACCAAATGTTGGACAATGAAGGCTGTATCACTACTGACTTCAACACAACACCTACCTACCTGATCTCATACTAGCACATATTTCAACTACCTAAAGACTTCTTTTATTATTATTTTTTAAAATATTCAGACACGGGAGTTTTTCAGCACACAATTTTCAAATTACCATCTACTATCAGTCTGTCACTATCCACAACTGTTACCCTTTAAGCTTAGATACAGCCACTGAAAGTTTATGGGTATTTTAAAAGTATCATGAATAGTCATTAATGCAGAGACTCTTTTCTTCTGACAGTCATTAGAAATTCAAATTCCAACAACTGCCAAGCTCACTGCAGTCTCATCTTAAGGGAAAGCAGAGATAGAACTGACTGTCCCCAAAGAGTTATCAAGACAACTCACCTTTAAAAGGTTGTGACACAAAAGTGACAGAGGCAGAATATTTTCTAAGAAGAAAACAGAAGCTTGAAAACAGAAAATATACTCAGTGTTTGGTGCAATCTTTGCCGAGGGAGAGGAAAACAATAGGATTTTGATTGCTGTATAAATCTGCTAGTCACAGAAGAAAAAGAGAGGGAGCTTATGCAAACACCACATAGAATGTTTTAATTTTTAGCACTTAAGGCAGGTATTGCATTCATCGAAAAGGGCCGGTCCTGAAACTTGAGAAGAAAGTCGTGACTATCTCCTAGGATCCCAAGGATCCAAACTGCTGATGTGCTCTACTGCCCTTTTAGACTGGGAGTTAAGGATTTCTAATTTCAAGAGGAGAAACTTACTCCAAGGACCCATAATTTAACTAGCCTTAAGAGGCCCCCTCATCATTTTATACAGAATGTTATATGGCCCTGCCCGATACAAACAAGGTACTGGACTTGCACATTATGATGCAGGATGAAGACACAGGAAGAAAACTCATCCTATGCACGTTTAGGGAGAGCTAGAAGCAGCCACGCTTCTTCCGAAGGCTGTTCACAGGTTACAGATTGTGAAAATACTCAGTCATTGATCAATGTTACGATTTTACAATGGGAATATTACAGACAAGTTAAACCAAAGTGTTTGCATCGAACAGCAGAACCACTGAAGTGAAAGTTCACAGTTATGGTAGGCCAACGCCATTGCTTGGAACATTCTCTTTCCTGTGGCTTTCCTAAGGCACAGAGACAACCTGGAAGGTGAAAGCCTAGAATTCCACCTTTTCAAGGCGATAGATAGACAGACAGACAGACAGATAGATAATCACTTGAGTTGTGGACACTCATTGGTACTCTCCTTGTGTGTGCATGGCCAGAACGCCCGAGAGTGCTTGCCAGCATTTAGCAACTAGTAGGTTCTGTAGCTGAAGCTTTACCGTCGGCTATTAAAAAATACTAGAAAGCACCTAAATTGTAATATTTAAGCTTCAGAAGCTACAACGGTTCTTCCTAAGTGTGGACTCTAAAAAAGCTTTTCCAGAGTCCTCAGAGTATGGGCTCTTTACAAAGCACTTCATTGCCTACTTTTGACAGCTGAGGAGGCAATTTATGCAACCGAGCTGCACAAACAAGTCGACAAAGTTGATTCTGACGCAAAAGAAATTAAAACGTAGAGACTCAAAGCCCTGATTGATAGAGTGAATTGAAAACAGCAGCCAACTTAGCTGACTGTGTGAGACGCTCTCCTTAAACAACACTTGAAGTAATTTTAATGAACATTTCAAGGCATCACCACCACCAGCGAGCAGCAGGAGCCTTGCAAGTGATATGGAGTCTGTTAAAACTCTATTTATAACCTACCTGTAGAGTGACAATATAATCACATTCTTGCTTTGTACTGCTGCTCATTACAGAGACAGCATTACGTGACCAAAGATCAGGTTGTCCCTGACACCTGCAAGCAGTTGGAATCTTGGAAAAGGTAAAAAAGATTTGTTCCCCTCAAAACCACTGCTTTTATTTTAAATTGGGTTATTTAATCACTGCTTCTGCAAGAGCCCAGATAAGACTTAATTTTGATAGAAAGGTACTACTGCTGTTGGTATGGTTTTCAGATAAGACACAACCTGAAGGAGTTTAGAATCTGAGTATACATATAACTGAACATCAAGAGATCCTGTGCAACAGAGACTCACAGAACAGGGGAAAAATGCACCCTAGAAAAGAAGATGGCAAGAAAGTGCTTAGGAACTTCAGTCTCTAACAAAAGACTGAAACTTTGCAAGTGTAGATTGTGGCCTTTGAGCAAAGGAAGACAATATCAAATCCACTTCTGATGTTATCAAGATCATCACAACTTAACCCTTAATTAGACCATTTAATTTAAAAGCAGTACCATCATGAAACCAATGTTGCTTGAGGTTACTACATCAAATCACTTCTATGAGCACTGGTTAAAAGAACTGGGAACCGTGTAACTGTAAGTAATGGATCTGCAACCATACAATATCCTTACGTAGTCAACACAAGGAGGTGAAGAGTCTTCTAGGAGACAGTCCAGAATAGCTACATCAGAATCCTCCTTTATCGTCTCCCTTTAGAAAACCTTCCTCTTTCCTTCCACTGATTCTATAGAGTCAAGGGAAATCAGGTAGCATAAAGAACCTAATTTGTTAATTAAGATGATAAAGGAGCTTGGAGGACCTCTTGTGTGGAAGGTCTTTCATAGCTGACTGCAAAGATGCTATCCCTTTTTGTGGCTTGGCTGCCAGGAGCAGTAACTTCAGTCTGACTGGTGAACCAATGCTCAGTATCGTAACTGGCAGCTACCTGTTTTTGGAGCTAATTTGAAAAATTTAAGAGCAATTCTCTGCATAAGTCAGAATTAATACCATCAACTGACTAATTATAATGTGTTTTCCTTCTCCCTACTCACAGCTCTCCCAACAGTACAGTATTTCTTTAAAAATGTTAACCACCATGTCTTTCAGTCCGACTACTCAAACAAAATCCAATGCTCACATGAGCACAGTCTGTGGATAAGCAAAGGACACACTTCATGGTTGGATGCAAAGACAGAAGCAGAATCATGACGGTTTGCTACAGCTTTTATCATTATCAGTAAGGGAAAACAAAAATAATACATAAGCAAGGAACAAATTACAGTTTATAAAAAAAAAATGACCATGAACTTCTGTTGATTTCTCACAATGCAGCAAAGCAGAACTTTAAGACAGTACAAAAGCCAGTGCCACCTATTGTGCTAGACACTGCTACAACCCCCTACTCTTCAAGACAACTGCAGGAAGTGTTGCTATAGGTACTCACATACACGCAAACTCATGAAAAAAGAACTATACAAAGAGTTTTCAAGAGATCCCTGTCAGGTGGCTATATAGCCTTGCTCCTGCAGAGAGCTGGGGCATAGGAAGCTAATCTGCTCCAGTTCAGTTCACAGGACGTTCTGTGTCAAGGGAATTTTTAAGAGATGCAAATTAAAAATTTAAAAAAGCTCGTTTGTGTTCAGTTTACCAACTACAAAACTTTGATGGAACAAATGCGGTACGTTTGGTTGCAGTGTGTGTTCTGCAGGACCTAAGTTTCACCTAAAGCTCTTCAGTACTTCACAGGCAAGGCAGAGCAAGTGAATACGGTGTTGCCTGTGTACTGCCTTTGCTTGTGGGAAAGCACTTCTGCAAACAGGTGTGAAAAGGAATCCAGTATATAGATTTCTTCAATGTGAGCTTCTACAGCCAGCAGCAACAACGATTTGGATTGCCACATAAACACAGATAATTTTACAAGAGCTGCAGATTAGGGGAGAAGACTGCAAACTTCCCTTGGAAAGGGAAGAAATCCCCCTCCCCTCCTCCAGTGGAGGAGAAGAATTGGAGGAAAAAGAAATATGGAAGCTTGTAAAATTGAGATAAGAACTAGTTACTAATTAAATCTACATTAATATATACAAATACTACTACTAAGTAATTAAAATAATAAAACATAAACCACATGATACAATGATATAATTTCTCACCACCCAGTGACCAATGTACAACCAGGTGCTGAGTAGTGAGTCAGAACCAGAGAGACTGACAGCCACAGCCCGAGGCCCAAGAGATATCGCAGCAGATTCCGAGCAAACCCTATCAGCAACAGCACAACTGAGAAAACTAAACAAACCCACCAACTCCCTCACAAACAAGCCAGCACAGGAGTTAGCAAAGCAGCTAATGCAGGAGTCAGGGAGAGTGTTAGCAAGTGTATGGAAGTAAACGAGCAAGAGAGTAGGAGAGAGAGTAATGGCTCCCAGACCCCCTCCTCGCCTCTGCCCCGAGTATGATGTACTATGGAATGAAATACTTCCTTGGTCAGTTTGGGTCAGGTGCCTGAACTGTGTGTCCCCTGCGCTGCCTGTAGCGAGACCGCGAGAGCTGGGAACGCAGCTGCAGGATCAGAAGCGGAGAAAGACCTCGAATCTGGTGCAGGTATTGCCCAGCACCAGCTGAGACCTTATCAGTACTGCTCTCTGCATCCAGGAACAGCTTCACAGCAGCCACGGCAAAGAGTTAACTCTTTCCTGACTGAACCCAGCACATCAAATCACTGCAATCATCTTGCCCTACACGGACCTGGAAAATCACCCTTGGATTCCTGTCAATACACATGAAGTTGTGCCCTGACGTAACTAGGTCTCGAGAGCAGGTGCATCCTGAGTGATGCTCAAGCATCAGAAGCCACAGGATCTCAGGTTAATGGAATCTCTATTTTCACACATGCTGTGTCTTTATCGGTTCCCTCCATCTTCCTATTAGCATGCAATAGCAAACAGAGACCTATTGGAATTTGTAAAGTAAGTCAATCTTCAAATTCTCAATTCATTTGTGTAGACTTCACAGGTTTCAACTGCTGTCTCTGCAGGGAAGTAAAGACCTACACTCAATTCTATATTATTAAACACAAACATAAATGCTGCCATTTGGTCTGAAAGTGATGATAGCATAGAAACTCAGTTATTTGTGTTGCTGCATAGCAAAGAGTTGTTTAACAGGTAGACACAAGAGGCTGAGTCAGAGACTGCAGAAGTCTAAATGCACCATTTCCTTCATTTAAACACTTTGGAAAATGGTTTGTTTCATGCTGTAATATATCTCCTTCTTCCAGATGAGAGATTTCAGGTTAGACAATCAAGATGATTGCCTCAAGCATCTGCCAAGGCTTCTGTACACCCAAGCTCCACCCCCCCCAGTTCTCCAAATAGCCATGTCAAACAGCTGATTTCACAGTTACTAACTTTTGACTAGTTTGTTAGACTAGGAAACAGCTACACAGATAAACGGTGACCAATTGCTTACAGGAAGACATTTTTGGAAATGCATTCAAACAATGAAGAGGCCAACTACTGTCCAGAGGCAAGTCAGTAAGAACAACAGCCTGAGGAAATCACTGAGGCTATGCCGTGTCATGAGGGCACATGCACTGAGAAGACAACTTGCATAACAACCAAAAATCAAAACTGTATTTCTCCATTTTTGTACCTGCCAGAACTAAGACAAACTAATACAGAGAAAGGTGAAAAGGGAAGAAAATAAAGCAAAAAAATTACCCATCCAATTTATGCAGATCATAAGTTTTCTTCTTTAATTTAACTATTACTAACCTTATTCCAACAATCTTGCTGCACCCTACAAGTACAGAAGCATTGATGGCAAAGGCTATCTCTCTCCCAGAGAGAAACTAGTATAATTCTGTTAGGTTTAAACAAGAGTGTCCATCCTCAATGTGATACGTTTCTTAGCATAAATGCAAGGTAATGTTTATCTTCATCTTGCCCAACTGATATACATCCCTGTACGCAACCCATTTAAAGAAGTATGTGAAAGCAGATGCTGGGAAGCTCCAAAATACTTACGTTAAATATCCTACTTATAGTGCTACCTAATCAGGTCCCTTGTTACAGAATCTTAACGCAATTTATTATTAAGGCTACTTTGAGAAACCCCTGTCAAGAGATTGACTCCATCAGTCAAGAGCCATATAAATACATTTAAAAAAAACCCCAAGACTTACCACCACCACCACCCAGATCTCAGGCAACAATAAGATGATCTCAGATGGAAAAAAACTACAAAAAATAAACATCATCAGCTGTTTTAAAGGACACTCATTCTTGAATTCCTAGCTCTGCCATCATGACCACCTGTACGCCCCTCTGCTCTTTGCTTCTGTTTTCATAGGTATAAAATTCGTCTACTCAGCTTTAGCATCAAGCCACTGGTTTGACAGAAGTGCTACAAGTATTACTTTAATGTTTGGAAAGTGTTTAAACACTTTTCAGTTGGAAAGTGCTGAAAGCAGACAGAAGATTACATTACACCCTCTGCAGCTAACCTGCTTTTAAGGGAGTATTAGGGTGGGGGTTGCTTCTAGGCAGAGAACTCATACATTTAGTTACAGCCTGAAAGCACTTCAAACATCTGAGCCAGAGGATAAGCCACTCACAGGGGAGATCTATAATGGAAAGGGTGAGCCAAAAGTACTATACAGCAGTCCTGCTGGTTGATACTACCATCTTCAGACAAAGTCTCCTATGAAGACTGTAAAAAGAAGACACATTAAGTTACATTCAAGATATACCTGCAACTATACCAGGCTCAGCTTTCTCACAAAAGCAACACATGGAAAGAACAGCTTAGCTTGCACGGATCATTACTAAAGGTTAAAGGAGAAGTATAACGCCCACAGTAAAGTCCTAAGAGAAAACGTACTTTCACAATAGCCAGAGTGTCACTTGAGAGGTTTAAATACCCTGCATTAATTTGCCACTTAATAAAAGAGTGCTCTTTTATTAGACAGAAGAGCTACTCCAGTGTCCTTGCAGGAACAGAAAAAAACATTACAGAGCCCATTCCACGAGAACAATCTCCAAAACAAAACCTATTTTCAACAGTAAATCAGAGCTCCTGTTTATCCTGAACAACAGTGGGAAAGTGCAGTTAAGAATAGCTATGATAAACCTGAGAATACAAATCCCACCACAAATGCACTGTGCTCCTTTCAAATGCTGATTTACCCCACCTTTACCCCAAACCTTCTGCTTCAAACTTTCACTGCTACGCAAGAGCTCAGCAGGAAGCGGAGAGGTGCCATGCAGCACGAGCACAGGACTCCACACGGAAGCACTGCACAGCTAACATGACAGTGCACCGGGAGATATATAAGGCTATTAACAAAAATGGGCTACTACCCTCATTTAGCCTTACCTAGGGAGCTTGCTGCTTCATGCAAGAACAGAACGCATGCTTCTGGAACACATCAGTCTGCATCACAATGTTAAGGTTATAAACGCTGCTGTGGCCAGAGAGAGTAAGTTGTCAAAGTAGAGGAGTGGAGTATTAGGTATTCCCTGCCTTCGTGATGCTCTCGCTATGCAGCTTTGGACACCGCAATAACCTTCTTCTTTATTCAGTCTCCTCACCCATGAAGTAGGAATACCTACAGTTCCTTTCTCGAAAATCTTGGGAATCAACACTTGGTGAAGATTTGCAAAGATGCTTTCACGAAGCACACACATATCTTTCTTCTTCCAAAGACTCTTCCTCGTTCAATTTGTGTGCTTTAGACGAAGAAGAAAGGGGAGGTAGGGCACAAAGGGCTGTGACAGCCACACGCAACGTAGGTCTGCAGCACACTGAAAGAAGCTAACACCTCAGCCTCTTTCCATCTTAAGTGTCAGCTTTACTGCACACAGTGTTGCCAAAATTCTTCCTGAAATGTTTATTACCAGGAAAGAGCATGAATTTAACTCTACCCTTAAGAGTGTGTAAATTGAGAGTTTATTAAAAACAAACAATTAATATGCAACTGCCAAGGCAGCTTCCTTCCCAATCTGCTGTGGCTGATAAGACAATCTACAGGGTACCTTGTCACTGACACAGGTCCATCTTTATTCTGTGATCACTTCCTTTATATCCGTCGTAACATCTACACGCAGTCTGATAAGTTCAGAGAGGATGCCAAAATTAGACAAATACATAAGAAGCAGTCGGCTGACTTTTCCTGTCTTCACTTTGCTTATGTCACTAGAGACCTTGCCATTCTAAACAGCTCTAGCCAAATTAAGGCAGCTTCTCTGCCTATATGCAGCTCATTCTCTATTACAGATTTATATCCAGAATTAATATCGCTATACATGTCCAAGTGTTACTTCAGAAGGATTAATAAATGAATAATCCTATCCTGTAGTGACAGTAACACCATCCATGGAGGTGACTGACATGCCAGAAATGAATTCCGGTTTGAAAAGGAGAGGAAAGATGGGTTTTGAAGGGCATACCCTTACTTAGGCAGCGTGTCATTGAAGAGACTAGATACTTGCTACAGTAACAGCCACAATAATTTTATCTGAGGAAAGGATTTTACGTGTTTCCCTCACTTAGAGAAGTTCGTCTTCCATGTGAGCAAGTTATCAGTCTTACAACAGAAAAAAATACAGCCATCTTGCACTAAGGAGGAAACGGTCTCATGAAGAACAGAGGAAACAACAGCAGAGCTACAAAAGAAAACTGTCTATTAACCCTGACAAATTCCCTTAAAGCATTGCATTGTTTCACACAATTATGCCAGACTTGCTGCCACTGTTCTGCCTGTGCCCTTGCCGAAACGCCTAACATGGAGTTTGGCTTCCAAATTCTGTCACGCAGTATCAGTGAGGTACTATGTACCAGGGTTGTACAAGTTTAATGGCCAGCAAATGGGTAAAATTAACACATTCCCTATATCCCTGTTATGTCAGAACAGGCACACAGCTGATGGCACAGCCTTACACACCTCCCACTAGTTTTGCTGCTCTCTCATTCTGGAATGAATGGTCAGTTCCTACTGTGAGCACACACATAAGATTTGCTCTACAGTCCTACTCAGGAAATTAATTTCTACTATGTGTGGTCTCAAGAACTGGAAACACGTGTCAATGCACTTAACCTGCTGTATCAGACAAGCTGTGATACAGTCTAAGACTGTGAAATATGACTGAGAAGTAAGGTTAAAAGACAGAATGAATATACAAGACTTCTTTCAACTTCAGCTTCTATTATCTAGACTATTTTAAGAAAGTCTTCCAAGGCCTTTATTTATTTTCTCCTGTGATAAAAGTCATTCAATACACAAATGCATAATCAGACTGTATGAGAAGTGGAAACTAAAGCAAGGGAGAAAAGCCATCCTGTCTTTGGGTAAGGAACTCTTCCATTTTATTTTTGATATTGGGAATATATACACATACAGCATGAACACAGACACACATTCGTTTCAAGGAGGGGGAAAAAAAAATCCATCTCTTTATTCATCAAGTTTTATGATTGAAATGAACGTTCATTCCAGTCTGCAATGCTGAGATACCCACTGTAACACACTCCTACTCTTATAGTGAAAAGCCACGATTCAAGTGATTGTGCCCAGAGCTCACGGACCAGCAGTTCAAAGGAGCCAGAAAACCAGAGTGAGGAAACCCGCTCTCTCACCTTGAGCTTTT
Source organism: Eurypyga helias (assembly GCF_000690775.1). Classification (NCBI taxonomy): domain Eukaryota; kingdom Metazoa; phylum Chordata; class Aves; order Eurypygiformes; family Eurypygidae; genus Eurypyga; species Eurypyga helias. Next base: position 22,959 of record NW_010237624.1, on the reverse strand, counting down.
TCCAATCAATCTGTGTAAAGTAGTAAGAGTGAATTTATTGAAGACAGAGAAGTAGGTTCATGGGAAAATGACACTGCTTTAGTGCTATAACTCCAGTAATGAAGACAACAAACGGCCAGCGGATCAGATTTTCCACGCAGCACTAATTAGCATGAGAAGGATAGGAGAGAAAGCAAACCAACACACAAAATAAAAAAACAAAAACAACTGAGACACTGCACCATCTCTGAAATGCTAATTCAGTCATGGCTTACTCAAACAAGATCTACACAGCAAAAAGAGATGTGATGAAGGAGGATTTCACACAGAGTTCTCCCCAGATCCATTTATGTTTGTACAGGGAAGCAACAATCAGGGAAGCTCTCAACAGGGAGGAAGCAACCTCTCTGCTAGTTGGCAGGCACATTTTTATTTCACCTTCCTGAAAAAGCACTCAAAAAGCTTCTAAAAGTCAACCAAATAGACAGTCATGCTTCTTATCTCAACAAACACAGGAAACATTTACAGATATGATACAACAAAAAAAGCAGTAAGGACCCAGACAGAAAGACTACCCAGAGCAGCAGCGGCAATAATAGTAGGCAAGTTTTTAGCAGAGGTTAATACACAGAGTGCCAGAGTACATTTTTTTTCTCCATAAGAGATAAACTGTGTGAATAAACACCAACCCCAAAAATTAAGTGGCTGTGTTCTGGTAGCCATCCTAAAAGAGAATTATTAATCGCTCAAGCTACCCCACTTCCCTATTCACGTGACTCTGCAAATCTACCGTATCTGTCATAACAGATGCATTGCAGTATCTGAACACAGCAGACTGTGTGACAGGAAATGGTGCCAATCAAATCACTTCGAACAAATCTGTAAATTCAAGGTTTCCTATGAGAAAAGGCCTGGCCCCACGGAAACTACTCATCTATTTCTACGCATTACAGAGCCTTGCGCAGCATCTGCACACTGCTTCATCTCCCCCTTTTTCTCCCTCCCCGATACTTTACTACGCACAGAAATGAGTCAGTATAATATTGCAGCCTATGGCTATGACAAACATCTTTGGACTATTTTCATTCTTTGATGCTATGAAGCATCATGAATGTATTTGATATCCACAACCAAAGCCATAATTGAATTTGAGGGGGGAGGAAAAGGCCTATTTTCTTTGCCTGATGCAATGGTAGCTGAAACCAGCAACAATAATCTGCCAGCACAAAGCACAAGAATGATGATCATATCTGACACCGTTTTCCAAGCCAAGATGATGATAGGTGGATGAACAAATCAGTCTGGACAATCTCATGCTGCAGCATTAACAAATGCCACAAGGGTCTAATGCTTCATGACCCAAGCATCAACTGAGGGATGGACAGTATGACTTCTAGGTATTTTCTACCTTTAACCCTCTTTTATTAATGTTACAGAATCAAACAGCGGCCTTGGACTTGCAAACTAACTCTGTGAGGTTACAACTTGCATTAAATCTGTCTGAGATACATATTCCCTTAACATGGGCACCATTTGCCTTACAAAGCATCTACTCAGTCACAGAAAAACAGCCATAAAAACAATGTCATGGGGTGAGGTGGCAAGGAATACATGTTGGTTCTATTTCATTCCTATCTAAGCAGATTTAGGAATTCCTTTTCCAAAATTAAAAATCAGTAAGCAGAATTCATCTGAATCATACTACTGCATCTCTGTTTAAGTCAAATTTGACCCCATCCTAAAATTCCTAAAGTGTTGTGCCCATTGCCCCGAAATAAACTAATTTCTACCAAACCAATATGGGAAACACACCAATCTCAGAGCTGGTCCCACCAGTCATTATAGAAGAGACAGTGGAACATTCTGAGATTCAGAAGTTAGGAAGATTTAACTGGAAGCTGTACAGTGAATTCCCACCGTGCAGAATGACATCCTGTACTAAGGCCAAGATTTCACTCCACGCATGACTGGAGTTGTACCACTTCAGTATTTTTCTTGACTTGAGACAATCCACATCGATATTGCTACTTTGAATACACACAACCAAACAATACCCAAAACATTAGGAATAAATAGCAGCAAGCTCTCACAACACTCTCTGCTGCTTTGCAGCTTGCTGGACCTGTACCCTGGCCCCTCTGCAGCCTATCTGCACCAGCTGGTGCCAAGTTCTTCCTCACTGAGTGTCAGATCAAAGCAGTTACTTGTTGAGGTTTTGGGCTGGCGTTTTGTTTTGTTTTGGTGGTTGGAGGCTGGGGGGGAGGGAAGCAAGGGAAGGGGTGGTGGCAGTGTCTGTTGACAGTGAAAATGCACGAGAGAATCACAGCAGTGTAATGGTTTTCCCTGCCTTGAAAAGACAAGAGGGAGGGAAAGGGTCCTACCACCACTTTGTACTGCAGCTTCCAGCCTAGGGTGGAGTGCCCCAAAGAGAGTTTCAGGTTCCCAGACAGATAAAAATCTGTTGAGACCATGGATATTAACAAAGGGGAAACAAAGAATTCCCTCCTCCCAACACTGAGTACAGCCACTGCCTTCCTGCACTGGTATTCTCCCAGACCTGACCCTGTGGTAACTTGAATGAAGCAGAACACAACCAGCCTCCCTTACTGATCAAACCTTTCCCCTCCCAAGATTTCTTACAGTTGTTCTCGTATTAAGTATCTTACTGTACTCATTACTTTGGGCTCCTGTTTAAACCGTATTAATCTTAATTACTGTATCTGTGCTACTTCTGGTTGTATTACATGTGTTACTTATTGTGTGGTGAACAGGAGGCTTCTCCAGAGGCATGGGTAACTTGTAAACGAAGTAGCAAACTAACATAACTTCTAAATTCTCCACCCACAGCTGTAAATCTGGCTACAAGCGAATGGGTTAACATCACAGACATCCTATTTCTGCACATAAAGAATCTGAGGAAGTCCCAAAATCTTCAATATTAGCATGAAAGTGTTCAGATATTAATTGGCTTAATAGTGCAAACAAAACAGGTAGCTTCCTACAGTTATATGCTGCCTACAGTATCTAACAACACAGCCTAGAAGAGTAGAGACTAGGGTTGTTGAACTCCAAGACACGGTTTATCCTGCAGACGTGCATGCAGTTTTCACCAGCGTTAAAAATGGTCCCTGGAACTAAGACTCAAACACACTCATGCTCCTTGCTGTGGTGAAAGCAACAGCAAAAGCTGCTAACCCTTTGGAGGCTTTTCACTTTAGAAGTTCAGTTCACTGACTACGGTGTCCAGTACAGCACAATCTGCCTTTGTGCATGGGAGATCACAGTGTACCTATCTCATCAGCATTAAAGATAGCCAAGAAGTGTGAAGAAAAACGCTGTTCTGACTCAGCATTTCTCAAAATTGGAGGGGGATTGAGACTAGGCAAAGATTAGAATGCCAGCCCGCAAAGGAAGGAGCACAGATTCGTTACCTGCACTGCTGAATCAGCATGTGCTAGGATAAAGCACTCTATCGGAGCAAAGATTTCAGCTTGGCTGCCTCATAATACAGAAAAACACTCAAAGCCCCTGCTCTCACAGTGGGGCAAGACTGTATTATCCATAGGCTCCTGAGGAGAAGCAAGAGTACAGTGATGAGCCACTAACATGGCCTATATAAAGTCAAACAAAACACAATATAACAAAGTCTTAGAGTGTTAGATTTCAACTTAGGAACACTTTCGAATTACAGAAACTGACAAGTGACAGACACTAGGAGGAAAGTGGAAGAGCATCGGAGCTCTCACACTGCCTTATTACAAGTGTCTCTTCTCTTGTTTGCACTGGTCAGCTATAAATGCAGGGTCAGCAGGCTGTATTTCTTTTCATGTTATTTGAAGTCAACATGATAGTACAACGTTTCAGTAAAGTATGAAGTTATAATTCAGAGTAGCAGAGCCCTAGCATGCCATTGGGCTGAAGACAAGCTACAAACAGAACTGAAGCAAGAGAATCTGACTATACAATCTACTTAAATAAATAAAACATTACTTATAAGTTTGTTATCTTTTGCTTTCAAGAAAGAAACTTTATGGAAGAGGATGGTGCCAAACTGGTGTGATGTACAGCTCCATTAATATACTGTATTGCTTTAAGGACCGCAAAGATTAAGTTTTATGTTTTTTTTTTTTAGAACAACCCAAAGAATCATAGAATGGTTTGGGTTGGAAGGGACCTTTAAAGGTCACCTAGTCCAACTTCCTTCCAGTGAGCAGGGACACCCTTCCACTAGACCAGGTTGCTCAGAGCCACATGCAGCCTAGCCTTAAATGTTTCCAGGGATGGGGCATCTACCCCCTCTCTGGGCAACCTGTTCCAGTGCCTCAGCACCCTCATCATCATCATCAAAAAAAAGAGTCTTCCTTACATCTAGTTTAAATCCACCCTCCTTTAGTTTAAAACTATTACCCCTTGTCCTATCCCTACAGGCCCTACTAAAAACTCTCTCACCACCCTTCTTATATGTCCTTCTTAATATATTGAAAGGCTGCAATAAGGTCTCTTCTCCAGGCTGAAAAAGCCCAACTCTCTCAGCTTGTCCCCATAGCAGAGGTGCTCCAGCCCCCTGGACCAGTTTTGTGGCCTCCTCTGGACTCGCTCCAACAAGTCACGTCTTTCCTGTGCTACGGACTCCAGAGCTGGACGCAGTACCGCATGTGGGGTCTCAGGAGAGTGGAGTAGAGGGGCAGAATAAGCTCCCTCAAACTGCTGGCCATGCTTCTTTTGATGCAGCCCAGGATATGGTTGGCTTTCTGGGCTGCAAGCTTACAATGCTGGCTCATGTCCAGTTTTTCCATCCACCAGTACCCCAAAATCCTTCTCTGCAGGGCTAATCTCAATCCCTTCATCCCCCAGTCTGTATTGATCATAGAACTGTTTAGGTTGAAACAGACCTTTAAGATCAAGTCCAACAACACAGCACTGCCAAGTCCACCAATAAACCATGCCCCTAAGCACCACATCTACACATCTCAAATACCTCCAGGGATGGTGGCTCAACCACCTCCCTGTGCAGCCCATTCCAGTGCCTGACAACCCTTTTGTTGAAGACCTTTTTCTTATATCCAATCTAAACCTCACCTGGTGCAACTTCAGGCCATTTCCTCTCATCCTATTGCTTGTTACTTGGGACAAGAGACCAACACCCACTTTGCTACCACCTCTTTTTAGGTAGTTGTAGTAAGCAACAAGGCCTCCCTGAGCCTCCAGTTCTCCAGGCTAAACAATCCCTCTTCCACCACCTGCTCCTTACAGGACTTGTGCTCTAGGACCCTTCACCAGCTTCACTGCCCTCCTCTGGACACACTCCAGCACCTCAATGTCTTACAGCGAGGGGCTCAAAACTGAAGACAGTAATGGAGGTACAGCCTAATACTGGGGGTTGTCCTGACCCAGTTGCAGGACCTTGCACTTGGCCTTGTAGAAGAACCTCATGAGATTCACACAGGCCGACTTCTCGAGCTTGTCCAGATCCCTCTGGATGGCATCCCATCCCTCAGGCACATCAACTGTACCACACAGCTTGGTGCCGTCTGCAAACCTGCTGAGGGTGCACTCGATCCCACCATCTATGTCACTGATGAAGATCAATTAAACAGTACTGGTGTCAGTACAGACTCCTGAGCGATACCATGCATCACTGACCTCCGTGTGAACATCGAGTGGTTGATCACTACTCTCTAGATGCAACCATCTAATCAATTCCTCACCCACTGAACAGTCCTTCCATCAAATCCATACTTCTCCAGTTTAGAGAAGGATGTGTGGGAGGCTCTGCCACAGGCCTTACAGAAGTCCAGATAAATGACATCCATAGTCCTTCCCTTGTCCGCTGACGTAGTCACTACATAGACACAAGAGTCAGATTACTGGGGCCGAGCAGCCAGTGAGTCTGCTTATCTACATAAATAAGCAACCCTAGAGAAAGAACAACATCATCTGAAAGCAGGTTTCAATCTAGGCTTCATGTGTGAAGAAAACAGAGAAGAAAAGCAAGGTTTCCTTCCGCTATGCATCTTCAAGATTATTTTGAGATCATACTGGAGTGCCAACATCCTGTCTTTAGGCTACTAAAGCTGACCCTTGCACTCCATGACCCAAAGCCACACTGCAAATGAGGTGACTTACGAAAGCAGTGCTGTACTTCCAAAAAACTCTCCAGGAAATAGATATGGGAACATTACTTTCAGAGGTCACAACCTCCATTACAAAGCCAAGCCAGTGTCTGTGCCTGTACTCTGCTTCAAAACCCAGCTCAAACTCATTGTTTGCAGCAGTTTAAGGCAGCAAAGGGGACTGGTGTGAAGCAGCTAAGCAAAGGATGCACTTGCCATCTACATTTTCATCCACTACAGAGACAGTAGCTTACAGCAAAACAGATGGCTGTAGCTGGTAACACCTTAAGCTGTTGTTCCTAAATGTATCAGATCCTAACCTTTACTTAAGGTTTAAGCACACTGCCTAAAAGAGACAGTTTAGCTGCTGCCTATTTAGATTTCACAGGCAGATGCTCTATTAGCACCACTGGGAAGGCTGACAGGACAGGAGGAAATCAGAGTTCCATATTTAAACTGTACTTTACACACACTAAACAAGATAACTCAAGATGATCTTGATAAGAACACCATTAAAACATCCCCTCCCTCAATCATCCTCCAACACATCTGAGCCATGGTGAAGTTTTACTTTTAAATTAAGAAGAGGTGCTTTCTCACATGTCCAAGGTACGCATTAATGGTCTAGCAATGCTCGACGTGTTACAATAGCTTATTATTTAACTATTCTGAAATCAAAACAGCATGTTAACACCAAACAGACATTGTGAGGTGAATCTCCTTGTTATACAGAGCGATTGGAGGAGCTATCAAAACAAGGTCTCAGGGAAGAAAATTTCATTTAGCCAACACCACAGGTGGGGGCAATATCTACCAACCTCTCGGAACCTGGCATTATATTAAGAGTGAACCATACCAAAAAAATCATTGTTCTGGATTCCTATTGTGAGAGAAGGAAAAGGTTTTCCCTTCTTATTTTTGCCAGCTACATGTATTACAGTTTTATGCAATGAAACAGGTCACTTCTTTCTGCCTGTGCAATGGTCATTACCCTTTATTTCTGTGTACATTCAGTATAATTTGTTTGCACGAGATCATTTTTTCTTCAGTCTAACAAAGCCTTTATTTCCAGCACTTAATTTTCTTAATATATGTATTTGTTGTTAGAAGTTCACGCAGTGTGTACTTGTAGAAGATCTACACCCTCATTCAGGATGAGTAAAGCAGAAAGGCAGTCCTCTGTAGAGAAAAGATTTACTCAAGAATTACATGTCTTTACTCCTACTCCTCAATACCATCTTTCAGAACAACCAAATTCCTAAAACTCAAGAAGGAATACCCACCACAGTGAGACATCTCATAAGTAAGTTACATTTTTCTCATAATTATCAATTCAGAATCTTCCTGTCAGTGCCCAGCTTCAGCATCTTTCTGCTTGAAGAGACATCAATGCATGGTTTGCTCATGCCCCAAAATTCCATTTTTTTGGTCAGTATACTTTAAGCGTTAAGGCAGTACCAGAATTCAGCTGCAAGACCACACTCACAACCTTTGCTGAGGCTAGTGTTTCATTTATCTTTGGCATTTTATTCACGAGGACATTTCTGGGTTTTGGTGTCATCGTCCCCTACCACCACAGACACAAACACACACACACGGTTTTGTAGATTCCAGCAACTAGGGAGTTAAGCAGCCTGCACAGCATAAATTAGGAACCTGATGACCAGTTGCTGATAATTTGTCTTGAACTTCAGTAGACATAGCTGGTAGAGCCATGCAGGTAACCTTCCTGCCCCACCCCCACCCCCCCATATTTTCCCATACAAAAGCAAAGGGCAAGGAACACCAGCAGATTCAAATCATACAAGTGTTGTACGTTTTTTCCTAAGTGTGTGCTGTTGAGAGTTCCACTGTTTAAATAACCCCTAGTGCCAATTTGTCCAAGCTCATTCTGACAAACTCAAAATGGAAGTACAGATGTTCTGCATATTTATTTCCAGCAAGAGGACACTGGCTGTCTAAAACAGCCAGAATTATTCTGTGGCACTCTCCAGGTATGTAAAAAATACCTAGAAGTTGGGAGTATTCCAGAGCTGTTTCTAAGTACCACCAGCATTTTAAAAGAGCTAGCAAAAAGCTAGAACAGCTGGCAGTAACAAGCAGATATCATCCCCTTTACTGCAACACAGGGATTGGACATTTTTTTTCCTCCAAAAAGCCCTTGGGAAGCTAAGGAGAAATGACAGACTTCGGCTCTGTGCTCTTGGGTTTGCTGCTCTTCATGCAGGGGAGAGAAAGGTGTTGAGTGATGAAGGGCTTCAGAAAAAATCCCTGTTCCATATCAAGGGAAAGCAGATGAGCCCCATGCCAGAAAAGCCAGATTGTAAGAGAGAGCTGCACTCTGGGACCACTTGCAAACAAAGCTGGTATCAATTGTGATTCACGCTAGTACATATGCTTGTTTTGGTGTTGAAATCTCAGTAAAGGACTCCATAATCCTAACGAAGGAACTCTAAAAGAAAGAGTAAGACAAACAATAAAGATAACCTTTTCATGGGTAAAAAGCTAAATACTGCATTTCTTAAAGGGATACCTACACAGACCTGAGTCATCCAACACAAAACCTAACTTCAGGTACCTGATGGATTAAACTTGTGTAGAGACCTTAAGAGATCTGTCTTCCACATCCAGGCTGTTAGCTTCAAAAGATGAAACCCTTATTCATGTTTCCAGAAAAAAAGTTTAAGAGATGTATGAGCCACAGGATTAAATTCTTCTCTAGGCAGGTTTCATCAGATTTATCATAGCAAAATTAATGAAGATATGTCAATAAAAAAAAAAAAACCTAGGAAGTTCTCTGCAACCCATGTTAAAATCAACAGGTCACACGTGATAAAAAACACACAAGCAGAAAGCAACTTTCTCCAAATGGTTCTGTTCTTATATTTCTTTTGATCTGTAACGTAACAAGGTGAATTAAGGACAACATAGCAGTTCTTCTGTTTTGCTCATGGGTAACATACCTTCAAAACATCATTTCAAATGCAGTTTTCAAATATATATTATTTAATACAGCAGCAACACATTGCACCTTACAACAGCACTGCTTTCATTAATGAATGTTGCAGTGCCTTAAGAAAAATGGGGAGAGCAGTGCTTTCAGCAGAATCATTACACATTAAAAATTAAGGAATCAAAAAAGGAAGCACATCTCAGCACCCTTGTGATAAACATATTTCTCATTTAAACAGATCCGAAACAGCATCCTACCGTTAAAGCTCGTAACAGATTGCTACAGTGTGTGAACAGCATCACTTGTCGGTATTTAGTCACCTTCTCTTTTTGCACTCGTGACATTCAAAAAAAGGGGGAGAGAAGGTAAGCACTAACAATTTATAGATCAGACACAACTGATTTAATCCAAATGGCTTTTGAACAAAGATGACATTAGAAAATCCAAAATTTCAAGTACGTTATTAAAGAAAGCTTCCTTCCTTTCCTAACAAACTACTATCTTCTCTTTACCTCTCTCTCCAGCTGGACTGCAGACCTCATGAGGAGCCACATCAAATTAGTTCATGGCTGTGTAAGCTGCTGCTTCATTACACAGCATAATGATAATTCAGGGGAGAAAAATCCAACCCTGCTCTCTTTACATCCCCTTTAACTCCCTATAGGAAGCAGGGTCTTCTGCTGATTTTGTTAATGGGTAGGAAGTTTATCTGATATTCAGTCTTTTATTAAAACTTCCTAATTGCTTTTAATTTTTCAAGTCAATTGAAAGAAAGATTGATGGCTAAAAGGCTAAAATAACAAGTCAGGGTGTGCGCGTGTAGATCTTGATCTTGTTCCAAAGGCAACACAGAGATTTAGAAATGCCACCTCAAAAAAAAGCCAAGTAGATCTGAGTGCACTCAGCCAGGACACAACCCTAATGGTGGTAAGCAGAGGTCCTAACTTCTCAGTGCAGGCGAGAAGTCTGGATACAGAAAAACACACAGTGATTTTGCTGCAGAGTTAGGACTGCACACCCAGCTTACGCCTTAGCTATCTCTCTCTGGTCTTTAAGATACATCACGAGTAAATCTCCTAGGCTTGTGTAAATGTATGCTATGGTTTTCCAGCACAGCTGGTAGCATTACCTGCTAGGCTGTAATTAAGTTCCAATCCAAAACTGTGTTTTAAACAGGACAGATTTCACACCACCCTCCCCTAAAATGCAACTTGTATAGGAGCCACCACCAAGTTATCAGAAGTCATGGGGGCTAGTGATACCTCAAATGTTGCACCACCTGAGACCAGTCTGTAATGGCAAAGCCTCGAGCAGGAGAGGCCAGCTAACGCGCATACATACTCATCCAGGATTTCTGAATCGGTGATAAACACGTACCATTCCCTAGGAGTACTGTAAACATACATAGCATATGGCACAACATCCAGAACTGAGATTTCAACTCTTCAGTTAAGGACTATCAACAGTTTCAGGGTCAGAATGAGATCCAACCATCTCGTACCATCTTGTACTCTAAGGAACACGAGTTCTCAGCTGCTGTAACGGGGAGCGGTTTCCCAAACTTTCCTTTTCAATATCTCTGCAGGGAAAAGAACTGTTTGAGAACCAGAATTTGTATCAGCTCCCTTATTTTTAAGGGACCGTAGCCATCACTCCGTAAGCCTTTTGAGACTACATGCAAGGCTGTCTCTCAGGGCATGCATTAGACATTATAAGTTGTTTTGGCCTCAGCTTCTTTCTCAGCTGAAGGAAAAAAGGGAGCTACAGGCAACACGGACATCTCTAGGCTTCCTTGAAAATCTGCTACGGACACACTTTGGAGTGTGTCTTTTTACTTCCACGTGCATGTAATTGTGTTTACAGTTCTCAGTCCCACAAATGGGAAAACAATTTCACAACAGAATTTGCAAAACACTGCACATCTGCCTTGGGTAAAACGAAAATCCCAGACCTCTCAAAGATGTTTGACTAGTCATGCCAGAAAACCTTCTTTCATCTCAGTATCTGACCCAAACTTCCTCCGGGCAATCTTCCGTATTCAACTGCTGTGGATACCTCATCTTACGTCCCTTTGAGAGCTGCATCAAGGTGGTCAACACTTTTTGTGACTTTCCCATCACGTGACGTTGCAACATGAAGCAGCTTTAGAAGAGGCACCGATTTGGCTGCTTCACATTCAGGTGGTTATGCCACCAACCCCATCTTTCTGCACTGTTTCTGCCAGGACAGAGAGCAGGGAAGAGAGACCAAGTAGGATGGTGAGGGCTCAACATCTGACAGAAGTCTTTTGCCTAGTATTTTTTAAAAGTTCTGAATTTAAATAATTAAATCTCATTTGTGAATTATTTATTTATTTAATCATGATTTATGCAATAATGAGCTTAAAACCTCTCCACATCTTTACCAGTACAGTACTGTATTTTCCCAATACAAATGGATATTGTGGAAGCACTTCTGATGCAGTGTATTTAAATGTCTCAGCTTCTCTTTATTTTAATTTTTAAACTAGAGCAACCACACCTTGGTTGAAAAGTAAAGCAGATGTGGGCAAATGAGCACAACCACCTTACGAGTTTCTGTGGCAAAACCTGCAACACAGGATCTTAAGCTACTCTGATAAAAGCAGATGATGTGACACAAACCAGTATTTCAGGAGAAATGAAGAAAGAAAAACATCCTGTTTTCTTTGGTAAAACAATGTTCAGAGTCTTTCTGAATTCTCTGACCCTTACTCATGCATAGAGATTTCATTCTTCCCCAGTAATTGCTCTTTGAGATTCAAGAAAAGGTCCATGAAACCAGAGAAAAGTGATAGGACACCGGTAAATGAAGCATGAGTCATTATCATCTGCCATCACTCACGCACATGAATGAGAATGCTGGCACAAACCTAGACATTAAATACACTGATGACACTGACTCATAGGGTGCAGGAGTTAACCATCAATGCAGTCATCATACTCTCTATACTTCAAGCTTCAAGTGCACTCTGTAATAATGAGATTCTTCATGCTCTACACAAATTCAGCAGTGGAAGGCCTGAGGCTTCACATCAATTCAGCCTGTGTCAATGGCTTAAAGAAAAAAAAATTTAAAAAAAAAAAAAAAGGTAGACCTACCAATCTTCAAATCCTTTCAGTGAGAACTTCAAAAAGCTTGAAGTTTATTCTTTTTTTTACCCTCCCAAACCCACTAAGAAAGTAGAACCAAATAAAGTCAGGGGGAGGGTGCGTCGGGGGGTGTGGGGGGTTGTGAGGGTGTGTATTTAAAAAATGATGCTTTTCCTCTGAAAAAAACCCCACTCAGACTCCCAAACAAAACACCAAAACAACCACCTCTTCCTTAATATTATCACATCCCAAAATGAAATACAGGACAGATTTAATCCTAAAGCGGTCAAGACAAGAAATAAAAGAGAGGCTGTCAGAAAGCAACATGGATATATTGCTGCATGCATGTAATGCATATACAGTAATCTCTTTCAAAAAAACCATACTTTTGCTTGATACAATAGCTAAAGGGAAAGTAATGTTTTTGTAAGACAGGAAAGAGGAAATGGAGGGTAAAATTCCAGTGCTTTTCAAGTCAGAGGAAGCTCTGAAATCGACTTCAAATGGATCCACTATTTAACCTGAAGAGAAGCTAAAATAAGTATTTTAAACTCATTAGCATAATAAACATTGTAACTGTTTCTTTGGAAAACTGTGGTAACAAATTCTGGCTCACTGAAGATTGCTACCATCTCCTCTATCACAACTCATTAAAGATCGAAGTGTCTGTAATTGAACCATAAATCTCCTTTGTTCTTAGAAGAATTGACTGAATAAAACAAAACAGTAGATATTTACAGTGATATACTTAGCAGTAGCAAAACAAAGTATTATTTCAAAGTAAAATTCTAATGGTCTTTCATTAAAATCCACCACAGGAAAAAAAAATTGAAAGAAAGTATGAAGAACATAAGGAAGAACAGCTCTAAAACTTGGAGTCCTTGGGTCCTAGTCACAAGGATAACATTGATACAATTAATAATCAATGAATTAATAACCTTTGGGAAAGAGGGATTGCAGTCTCTACTTGGAAAGTACCCAAGACATTCTGGAGACTACTTTAATCTAAATTAACACAAGCTTCTTAAGAAACTCTCTCAAGATCATCTTCTAATTTTGAGTCACTGAGGTTACCCAGTAAAAGAGAACTATAACATCAAGACAAAGAGATGACAGAAAGATGAGTTCTGCAAAAAAATACACATAGTAATGGTCAGGGTAGGCCCTGGGAGACCATCTCTAATAATTTTTAGGAAACTGAGTGAAGTTCCTGGTGAATCACTGAAAATACTAATATTAAATTTTTCATCTTTCTCTACACTTGGAACCAAGTGCCTGACCTTTGTTAGGTACTTGTCAGCCTTGCAAAATTAAGTGTGGGTTACTCTCTGCCTCCTGAATTTGTCCTGTAACGAGTAGGGGCTTTCAAAGCAATGGCAGCATACGGCACTGCAAGCTCCAAACAGGAGCTCATTTATTCTGGTGTGCAAGTCTCCTCCCAGCTCACGCTGAAGACTAGTTGCAGGACCCACTTACTCTTACCAACATGCATGGGTCAGGGAAACAGGAGTGTCAGACCACAGCCAGAAGCCAAACTTTTCTAAGACAAGCGCAACAAATCATGTTTCTCTCAAGAGCCTGTGAGTGGGATACAGTGGGACACAAGTGCACAGGAGGACAGCGACTGTGGAAAACAGCAATTCTTTTGAAGGTCTGCAAATTTATAACCCTTGCATACGATTAACTTCACAGCACCGAGCCACTGCAAGAGACCAAGAAACACCAACTAAAATCAAGCACTGTTAATTTTTGCTCTTTATTTGATCCAACAGTATGTACAATGAGAAAATCTTCGATGCCACCGATTACCATGACATCCTACCGACACTGCTTAGCAGGGCTAGATGGAGCTGCTCTCCATTTTTGCTTCTCTGATCAAACACGAAGGGTTGTTGTGCCAATTGCTGCTTTGCCCTAAAGCATCGCTTCTGAAGATAAAAAAGGACCTCATTGCTCACTATGGTTGAGGACCGTCTGGCAAGTTGATGAAGAGATGGGGCTGCGGCACTATCAGCATGCTCATGTCCTGTAGCTTTGCACTGCCACTTCCACAAGGACTGAAATTAAGGAACAGTGTTGTCATGTCTAGCGGGACATGGAATTTGGAGGACTAGCTAGCTGCATCTAGCAGAGCTAGAGGAAGCTGCTTCAAGGGTAGATGTAACAACCCTTTGATCAAAGGCTGGCTGCTTTATGTAAGATACACGAGCAAGTATTTTCGGGAACTTAAGAGTTCCGAGCAAAGGCAATCTATATCCAACATGAGAAAAACCCCAGCTTCACGTTTTGTACATGCAGTTCCTCCCACCAGAAGAATTAGCTTTGTGCTTTAGGTTACAAATATTCTCACCTCTGACACGCGAGACATTTCACTTCTTGTATCCAAGAGCTTCAGCAAGACACATACAGGGGAACAAATTAAAGGTACAACTCAAGTAAGCTAGCACATACCGATGGCCCCAAACTTCACTGTGGCATCTGATAGATAAAATATTGATTTCCTCCTGTCAGCACAGATGGGCAAAAAGCCCTACCACAAATATTCCCTATTATTTCTGTAAAACCTGTCTTTGCTCTCCTTATACTGAGAGGGTCATAGCCTCCCTGTGGAGATGTCTTTACGGCCTGTGTAAAATTAAAACAGGGAGCCTAATAGGTCTTGTTAAAGATTAAACAGGCACACTGATACCTAGCTCAAATTGAACTTAAGACCTCAAGTTGCTCATGTCAAATTTTCTGAAACATGGTGAAAAAAGGTAATTGTCAATTAATGAGACCATCGACTTGGGGTTGGTGGAAATCAATAACATGAAACAATATGAAACTATACAATCTTAATCAGTATTCTATAATGAAAAGGCTTTTAGACAAATACACAGAGTAATTGGCTGTCCCCCTGTGGCCCATCCTCTAAGCCACACAACAGTCCAATTAAAATATAACATCAGTAGCAACATAGTTGTTTGTTTTGTGTTTGGGTTTTTTTTATATGCACTAGGTTACATTTGCTAAATCAGAAGTTGCAGACACTGAAAGGGCATGCACAGAACAGTAAAACATGGATCAAATCCAAGGGATCAAATACAGGTCAGATACTACACTCCTGCATCTTAGGCTTCCAATTCACTACTTTTCTAATGATATGTACATGCTTGACCATAGAACTCACATCTCTTTGGTTCCATCAAAAAAAAAAAAAACCCCACGTTGCTCAAGTAGAAATACCTCTTTCCAACACCGGTTGTAAAATCCTCTTAGGATGATTTCATATCTTTCATAAGAGAAATGAGACCAGTTTGAGATTAAACCTGCTTATTGCCACCAAAGAATCCACAGCATCTTCCAAACCCAAGAAGAAATACCAAGAGTTCTTGAGGAGGATCAGAAAGGCTGGATGGGTGCAGCACTAGAGACCATGTGCCCAGGAAAACTTTTTCCAGCTGCTTTCCCCTCTTCATGATTTATAGTAAAATTAAAGGATTGTGTCAAAACCGTCCCTTTAGGTTACAAGTGCAACATTAGTTTGTGACTGGAAGTTAATGTCCAGCTGCCGACAGTGTGCCCAGATGTATTAAAATAAAGGTCCATGTTTCCTTACCAAGATCTGCCCGTATGTTCATTATTGACCAATGCATTCTTAGACTAGTTTTGCCTAGTAGAAAACTGTATAATACAAGGTAAGAAACAGTGCAAGTATGACATTACTTGCACTGCATGCCATCTACTAAATAACAGAGCAAATTCTAGGGGAGCTGGTTGGTTTTTAACTGACAAACTATCACATCGTTATCTCTAGGACTGGGCAGGTTGACCATGTTAGAAGCTGCCCACATTAGAAATATGACCTTTTAGATCATAATCTACCCAAACATGCTCCTCTCTCAATCTGAACAGCTTGATGGGAACCAATGAGACATTTAAAACAACAAAACACCCCAAATCATTTTTCTTCACAAGCTAAAAATTAAGCTAGATGATTTTTTTTTTTGCATGTGCCAGTTTGAGAATGTCAGGCCCAGTACTCTGTGGAGGTATTCCTTCAGACCCATAGAGGTAGCTTGGTTTTGGAAGAATGAATGGCAGAACTAGAAATTAACTGTCTGTCCCGTGACACAAACACACACACATCCCAAAAACTACAGCTGTGACGCCGCCTACTATATCCCAGTTAAGAATTCTGACTTATCAGCTGCAAAATCAGCTGAGGGTGCTCCTCAGCCATCCTATAAAACATATAGGCATTACACAATAAAATGTATTTTGCACTTCCTTAAATGTGGTTGGTAGGCTGGCAACTAATACTACATAGACAAGCAGTGGTTAGAAGGCTAAATTTTTATCCAGTATGACAGAAGTGACCCACAAAACATTCAGGCTACAGAAGACTGGAGATTAAGTACATTCACTGTAAGAAGGCGGGGGCAGGGGGGGGAGGGCGGGAAGAAAGAAAAATTCATTTTGCTTGACTCCGGCATCTGGATCCCCCATGTACACTTAAGCAGAGTCATGCCAGTGCTTATGGTTTTCCCCCCGCTTCCCCCTCAAACCTCACAAACAAGATTTTCTTTTCTCTTTTAATGAGAAACAACCCTGCGTTATTACTTCTGCGTATCTAGATGCCATGATCTCTAATGCAGCAATGCCAAATACAGTCGGATTAGCAGAAAGAGGCAAAACAAAGGAAAAACACTGTGCTTAGTAAGAATTAGAATTCCCAAGATGATTTCAGAAGATTATTTAAGCCCTCTGTGAAGGGAAACCATGGAAAAGGTGTCTGCATTCCATTACCACTGGATTTCTTAACCACCATCAAGAGGAAATACTACAGCACTTGCCATCTTGTTAATATTAGAATCACTCATTTGATTACAAATAGATTCTCATCCCCCAAACTGAAGTGAATCTTGAGCTTTGGGAACATCACAGCATGTTGGACACTGTCACAGAGGCCGTTACGGTTTCAATGCACAAGCTAAGCAGCAAGGTGACTACCTTTGAGAGACTGGAAAGCTACATTTGAAGAGCAGCATGAAGCTGTGTAATTAAGGACATTTTTTTACAGAATTATTGAACTTATTAAATTTAATGTCAGGCTTGAAATTAAATACTCAAATGTATTAAGCCTTATAAAAAAAGAGCACACTACTTTATAGTGTCTCACAGTACATCTCAGCTTTATCGTAAAGTTCCATAAAGACAGAAGGAGAAGGCAAAGGAATAGGGGCGAGCAATCAACGCAAACCAGATCAACAGTTGCAGTCTGGAGACTAAAGCTGGTCAAAATGATTCAGAGTGCCACAGTTGTTCTCCTAGTGCCCAAAGCATTTCAGCCATCACTTTATGGGGAAAAGGGAAATGAGTAGTACATCTGGTATCATAGGGAAACTCCATAAAAAAGGCAACAGCCCTTCAGGAAAGGACATTTCTGTAATGGCTATCCCTTTTGTCCCTTTATAGCCATTCTTTTTGGGTTTTAAACAATTAGAAGAGCTTCACTGATATTGATACATTTACCAGTTCTATAGCTTCCTTATTTATTAAAAAGTATGCAAACACTACAACCTCGTGTAACATTTACAGGGCTTGTTAAAGGTCAGCAGCAAACAGCCATGAAAGAAACGAGGCAGTGGTAGATTACCTTTTGAAAGCAAAAGAAGGAAAGAATCACTAAAGATAAAGGGGGGACAAAAAAACGTCAGAATTCCAGTAGCAGCAAGCAGTGCAAAAAAATTAAACCATCCTACCTTTCCAAGCATCCTCATTTTTCTCATGTAAATACCAAAGCTTTTATCATGCAGCTGTCAAATACCAAGACACTGTTTGTCATGGAATAGGTAAGTGCAAAATTCAGTGGTAGAATTTTCATATTCTGTAATGGTATATTTATACAAATAAAGGGAAGCTCTCTTATAATTATATACTAATTTAAAAAAAAAAATCGCACAGAACCTCCATTAATTTTTATATGAAGTCTAGTATATTTGATGTCATCTCATATTCATTTCTTAGTATGCCAAACTTTATTTTAATAACAGCACAGCAGACATTTGACAGGGAGCAGCGAGTCTCAGAAGATGCATTTGAGACTTAGGGGGTCCTGGGAAATTAACATAAAATCCAGGTTTGATTTGGTGAGATAAATACAGCAATAAGGTGGGTCTTTTTCAAAGATTAATAGTTACAAGTATGTGTCATTAGAGAAAAATCCCTAAACATGAGAAAGGCAACACACAGATTTTGTTTTGAGCCGAGGACTTAATATAAGTCAATATGGGCAAACTGATCAAGTTATGATCATTGAGGTTTCCTCTCAACCAGCCAGGCCAGAGTTCTGTGAAGTCACCATTTGCCACCTTGGAAAACAGGAAAAAAAAAACCCCAACTTATTATTTATTCATTTCAGCCTCCTAAACCACCATCAACATGCCTCCACTTTGTCAACCTTCCAGAAAAAGCAGGCGGATTTTGGTAGGTATCACGCATTTTTATTTAATGGTTCACACCTGCCCATTTTGAAGACTCCTGACTGAAGAAGCTGAGATGTCAAGCAAATCCCAAATGAGCCAGCAGCAGGACTCCAAATGTATCACTGAAGGGATGACTTGCTGCCCAGCTATGCAAGCCGCTTAAAACCTCAACTCCTGAAGCTTTCTGCCCCACAGCATCCCCTGTGGTCTGCAGTGCACCCACCGCTAAGATCAATTAAAGTCTCCAGTAGACCAAGACCTACAAAGAGACACCATAGAACACTTCAAGCTTTTACTAAATAAAGCTGGGAAAAACCAACACAGAGATGCAGAGTCTCCCTCAGCTGAGCTACTGGTTCTCTGGGAAGCCCACAAGCATGTTAATCCAGCAGAAGCCATGTTTTAGAGATTCTTTCCATTCACTGGGAACTGATGACAGCAAATTTCAGAAGGACCCTCTAAAGAAACCTATAGCTTCTAACAGCGGCTACGCACCTTTGTGTGGGCTTCACCTACTAGCAGGAAAAAAAAAACCCGCGTGACCTGCAAGACTGCACTGGCAGGAATGGTTTGTGTGACAGTCTTCAAAGCACTTGTGCACTGGAACTGTGCTTCAGCGTGCAAGCTATGGTGAACAGAAATTGCACAGCTCTACTGAGGCCAGCATCCTCACACTTGTCTTCCTCACCCCTCTCTCCTTTATTTATGACCCTCTGCCATCACTGCGATATCTGACACATACCTTGGTTATTTCCTGACTACATTTTTGGTCAGTAGCAAAGAAGTGCAGAATAGAAGCATTCTCACCACCTGTCCTGACATGAAGCCTGGCTACATGCTCCAGCAGCCAGCACAACTCATAACGGATGAGTCTGCCAATATGGTGACTCTTCAGTGTCCAGAGCCAGTGAGCAGTTCATTTGTGCTCAAGAAAACCCTATGGTTTATAAACCTTCCTGTTAAATTTTTCACTAGAGATGCTCTCCTCCTCTTACCCACCATCAGAATTCTAGGGGTTTGGGTTGTTCTCTCTCTGATGTTCACTAACATAAGATTTCATTGTGTTTGCATATTTCGAAAGGCAATAAGCCGACATCATTAACGTTACATTCTTCAGCGTCAGTTCAACTATCTCATTCTTCCCTTCCTGTATTTCCCACTCTCACCCCAAAGCCATTCATAAGGAAGAAGTAGTTGTGAAAACCAATCTGTCTGCAGTATTTTGAAACAAAAGCTGAATATAACTGCCACTTCTAAAAAGCTGGCCATTACTACTTTCAAGGTAATTCACACGACAAGGTGGTTGTACAAAACAAATTCAGAATATAAGGATCACGACAGCTGAAGAAGCCACACATATATCGAAGGAACCTATCTGCAAGCAGAAAGTCCATAAAACTGTTTTGGGGAAAAAGAGAATGAGCGAGATTGGGGAGGGAAGGAATCTTCTCCACTACTTTTTTTTTTTTCCTTCGCTCTTTGAATTATTTCAAGTAAAGCCACAATTACTCCTTTTCCTTCGGATCTGAGAAGATTTCAAACAGTATAAGCAATTCATGACTCACGTTTCATACAATCCAGTAACCTTCCCCCCATCCTACTGTTACACATACATCATGCACACGTTAGAGTGCAAGACTGAAAAGGAAAATATTTCTCCAGCTAACTGTGGCTGATGGCGCTCCGTTCCTGTCAGTGTGGCAAATGGGAGTCTACCAGAGCGTACTCATTCGTACTGAGAGAGAAATTACTCCTGCCCATCAGTCACAGGATGGATGAGGTACAAAATCCATTCCCATAATGAATAAATCTGAGTTTAAAAAGGTCAGTATGTCTTCAGTGTCTGCTGGGGACAAACCTCATTTGAGGTTATTACATTCTTGTCGAAATCTTGACCAGAATCAGTTCACCTACCTCTTTCTTCCCTTCCTGTATTTCCTCCCTCTTTTTCCTATAACTCAGCTTTGCACGTTTACTGCTTTACTTCTTAACAACACATTGTTTGCTCTAGCAAAGAAGGGTATCTTGCCATGTTACAATGAAAACAGCTTTAAGTTCAAATAGTGTCTACTCCAAACTTGGCACTGGAAATGGAAAAATACATGGGGTGAGGGTCACCCCTCAACCCCCACCTTTAAAGAGTGTGAAACTCACAGTTGGCCAACAAAAGATTGATTCCTGCATCTGAAGAGCTCGATGTCTGAAAGGAAAAATCTGACCACAATTTTTAGGAAGAGATAAATCTGCAGTTAAAAGTTGTGCAATTCGAAGACTATCCTTCCCCTATCTATCAGTTGTAACGGCCCAAAAATATATCCTAGGTACTCCTAGTTGGAGTTGAAGATTGTTTTCCTGTCAACTCATTACTCACAGATCCATTTTCGCATGTGGCAGGGAGATGTAATTCAGCTCAAGTGACCATCTGAGAACAAAAGCTTGTTCAGGACAAACTGAGAGCAGTGGATAGTTGGCTTTTCTGAACTAAAAGCTGTCTCATGATCTCAAATCAAGCCTATGACTACTAATGGACTCCAACTAGGTCCTTCTGAGAGGCTCTCAGAACATTTTTTTCCTCAAGCTGTCCTCACAGGGCCCTACTTACCTCCATTTGAAATCCTGAATTCTTGTGTGCTGCAGGAAGAATTCAGGTGAAAAAACACTCTGTTCTTTTACTCTGAAAACACTTTTTAGCCAGAAGCTACTATAAATTCACAGGTCATTTAAAAGAATTGCTGATATGTCATGAAGACTCCAACTATTTGAAAACACTCTTACTTGTTCCGCACTTTAAGTGTCTTTACAGATTTCTCTTTCTGGCTGTAATTCAAGACAGCAGCAGGAAAATATGCGTGTGTCCCCTTTCCCAGCAGTTCACTTGCTGCTGCTGCCGCTGTCTTCCCTCTATTCTAGTCACAATTCATGATCTGGAAATGTAAAATTTGTCCCCCTGGAAAAAGAAAATTATTCTAAACAATGGCTCTAAAATCTTGATCTGGAATTTAGCAGGTACATTTAAAGATGGGCTTCCCCCCCCCACCCCGGCACCTGCCTCAGAAGAAAAGAAAGCAGATTCTTGTGTTCAAGAATAAGACAGTTTTATACAAGGCCTACTTACACCTTCCCCAAAATTACAGAATCACAGACTGGTTTGGGTTGGAAGGGACCTTAAAGACCATCTAGTCCCAACCCCCCTGCCCTGGCCCGGGGGCCCCTTCCA
The DNA here is from genome assembly GCF_000690775.1 of Eurypyga helias. Lineage (NCBI taxonomy): Eukaryota > Metazoa > Chordata > Aves > Eurypygiformes > Eurypygidae > Eurypyga > Eurypyga helias. The sequence continues at coordinate 1,120 of NW_010237624.1, read as the reverse complement.
CTAGACCAGGTTGCTCCAAGCCTCATCCAGCCTGGCCTTGAACACTGCCAGGGATGGGGCATCCACAGCTTCTCTGGACAACCTGTCCCAGTGCCTCACCTCCTTCACAGAGAACAATTTCTTCCCAATATCTAATCTAAATCTACCCATTTTCAATTTAAACCCATCACCCCTTGTCCTGTCACTATATGCCCTACTAAAAAGTCCCCCTCCAGCTTTCCTGCAGGCCCCTTCAGGCCCTCGAAGGCTCCTATAAGGTCTCCCCAGAGCCTTCTCTTCTCCAGGCTGAACAAACCCAACTCTCCCATTCAGTAATCAATCAACAAACTACTCTGCTTCAGGACTAAATCAGCAGGGAAAGTGTAAGAAAAGCATTCAGCTGTGAAGTCAACAAAAGAAGACTAGCCCCACCACAGCCACAGGAACTGTGACCTGAGCAACCACAGCTGGCCCCATCAGGGCAGTAAGGAGTGCCCACCTTCCCACACCTCTCCCTTCACGGAGGAGCTAACAGGGGCCCTTTGAGGCGGCCCAACTCCAGGCTATGCCACATGATGTAGATGAGCAGTTCCAGACAAGAGGATTTGTGTGTTTTTACAAGCACTGCACATCTGTCTGGAAACAGGTCAGAGGGCACGTTTTGCTTTAAGCAGAATTGAAAGTGCCTACTGAATCAGCAGAAGGTTTCTTGTTATGCTGTGAAGCACACCTCAGGTCTGAAAATAAAGCTAAGGGTTACCTAGACTTCATCAGTGGCTATTGTGCATGCTACAGTTTTCACTCCTTTGGATATTTAGTACCCATAAACCTAGTTCTTTGTCTGGGTAACGCTTCCTTTAGAGACACCCTACTGCTGAGTGGCAAACGTGGGATTGTTTCCACACCAAGGACCCCAACCTTACAACAAAGAGGAGAATGAGGAAGGGAACTGGAGGGAGAAGAAGCTTTGCTAACTCTTCAAGTTTTATTTGCGGAATTAATTAATTACAAAATAAGAAAGTCCAGACGTATTCTTGATGTCTTGCGATGTAAGGTCACGGAAACAGCAAAAGCAAGCGTGTGATGCGACGAAGAAGGTCCCCGTGCTACTCCATCTAACCCGCTGCCGCGGGCCGAAGCC
>NW_010237623.1:73412-86274 GCF_000690775.1 Eurypyga helias | reverse complement strand
CTCGTGAGTCACCACGCAAGCGCCGTGACGCCAGGCGGCTGAGGCGCGCCTCACGCTCGGCGTCGGCCTGCGCGGGGCTGCCTCGGTGCGGTTAGTCACACCGCTCAACTGCCTTTCCTTAGTCATATGTCGATCTGATTTTCAAGATCGTCCCTGGATACCAAATCAGTGGAGGAGGCGTCAGTTGCAATTTGCTTACAAACGTGCTTTAGACACCAGCTGCCTGTAAAAATGCACATAATGGGTTTAAATTAAAAAGCTCTGTGCTGCCTTAAAACTACTTGCAAGAGGCAGCGCAACAATATGCTTAGTCTCAGCAGCGCGTTTACTTGCGTATTCCTAGATAAAAAAAATCCAGATGCCGATACGAAACCCAGAAAACCTGTGAGTTGCTCCATGTCTCCGTCATGCCTTATGGCACGTCATGGTTACGTAATAAACTGGGATGCTAAACTATGGTAAGAAAAGCCCAGCAAAGCAGGGTAAAAAAACCCATGTAAGGTGTTACATGTTAAAGGTAAGTAATTCAGTTAGAATGCAACAGGACATCCTGGTGAGACCCCACCTGGAGTGCTGCGTCCAGCTCTGGAGCCCTCAATATCAGAAGGATATTGACCACTTGGAGCGAGTCCAGAGGAGGCCACGAAGATGATCAGAGGGCTGGAGCACCTCTCCTATGACGAAAGGCTGCGAGAACTGGGCTTGTTCAGCCTGGAGAAGAGGAGGCTCCGAGGAGACCTCATTGCAGCTTTCCAGTATCTGAAGGGGGCCTACAAGGGTGCTGGGAGAGGACTTTTTACAAGAGCCTGTAGTGATAGGACAAGGGGTAATGGGTATAAATTGAAATCAGGGAGGTTTAGATTAGATACCAGGAAGAAATTCTTCACAGAGAGGGTGGGGAGGCACTGGAACAGGTCACCCAGAGAAGCTGTGGATGCCCCATCCCTGGAAGTGTCCAAGGCCAGGCTGGATGAGGCTTGGAGCAACCTGGTCTAGTGGAAGGTGTCCCTGCCCATGGCAGGGGGTTGGAACTAGATGGTCTTTAAGGTCCCTTCCAACCCAAACCATTCTATGATTCTATGATCCAGTTTCACTGTATACGTTTTAGAAGGAATTTTGGAAAAATAAGCAGTTAATATTTGTTCTGGTATCCTCACATCTGTTAAACAGCAGTTATATTTTTCTTATCTGTACACTATACAGAGATGTAAAATGTATAACACAAGAAGTCTTAGTGTTCTACGCCACTACCACGGTCCCACCACTCTGCTATGGATTAACCATGAAGTTGCTAAAGAGTACACATTCCATTATTGATATTTATACTCCCAGTGTGTTGATACAGTACTTACTCATTTGTCAGCACCCATATTATTCAGTATTCTTAGCACTGTTATAAACAGATTATTCCCTGAAGGGTGACTTTCTTATCAAGAGGTAGACAACTCGTTTGCTGTGTTTTGCATATCACAACAAAATTCTCTTGGAGTTTCAATCAAGAGCAAGGTTTTTATTGTTTATACAGAACAGCATTATCCTCACCCTAGAAAAGTTTTCACAAGGTTTCTGGAGTGGACAGTAATTTGGTATGCTGTTTTGTGTTTACATGCCTGTCTTGAATATGATTAAAACGCTTTCAGATTTTCTGTCCCTACATATTGACACTGAAGCAAATTAAATGCCTCTAATTATTGTTTTCCATATCAATTTCTTAAATTCTGGTAACCAAAATCAAAGGTAAAGGTTGTGCATGTTTTAAGAAATTAGAACATATGTACTCCTTCATCTCAAAATGCTCACAGAAAAAGATGCTATTACAATATACTAAGTAATAACAATATGATTGAAAAACACTGACTTATGGGGCAGTTAATGGTAACTCTTGCACTAAGAACACCTTGATTTCTGGAAGATGTAGCTCTTTCACCTGTAGGCTATTTTTTTTTTTTTTTTTCCCCAATACATAATGTGAGAAAAATAATATTCAGGGACTCCGGGATCTTTTCTTGAAGGTGATAGCAGGATCTTCATGAAACATTTTCCTCCCCAGCGTTCACATTAAGCAAAACAAAGCCATGACCAGCACAGAATTTTTCAGAAGTAATTTTAAGAATCATCTTGGCTTATTGGAACATAAACCAGGCATAGAATAGGACGTAACAATACCTAAATCACGTGTCATTTTCTTATCTCTAAGTTGAAAAGAACGTCACAAGTGAGATGCATGTTGTTATGCTATTTTAAATGTAAAGCAATGGATATTAAATGCTTGGTCCATGGTCATGTAGTGGTTCAGTTACAAATACATCCTGGACTTTCTGCCTCCAAATTCTGGAACTATGTCTTCTCCTATCCATGCTGCTTTTCATAGTAATTAAAGCAGTAAATCAAAAAACACTTTGTATTTTATACTACTTGGTGCTTAAAGAAGCAATGAAACTTTTATCAAGGTGAGATCTTGTCTACTTAAGAAAGATCACTGGTTTAATTTGGTTGTATTTGAAATCGTGTTACTTGTATAGATAAAAAATACATACATACACAGAAGAGGTTGTCTTAAATGATAAAACCAGGCTCAGCTCATGCCTCAAACACTTTTAAGACCAAGTGAATATCAAAGTTAACAAATATCCTTATTTTTTTTCTGCAAAAGAATTCACCCTTTGAAGTAACTTCTCACTGCAGGTCAGTGGGGTGTACACGTACAGCCCTCCTAAGCCTACATCACATATTTGTTGCTTATGCAGCTGATGATAACAGAAGTTTATGCTCTTGTATTAAGCCAGGATAAACTTTTAGCACTGCTAACTACGCTGAAATGGTTGTCACTCAAAGTGAAAAAAATTAAATCATTGGAAGAAATACCTGTGACTTGACCTCTGGATTTGGCTTCCGAAGAATGAAAAAAATTAATTATGGAGGGGATGGTAGAGGGTAACTATAGCTTTTCCTCTTCTATCTGTCCTGAATAAATTAAGTATATAATTTAGTATGTTTACAAGGATTATAAGATTAAAAGAAAAAGACATGAACTATATTACTATTTTTTTCTGTTAATTTGATTATAAATTAACGGATTTTTTTTTCAGAGAAATCATTAAATGAAATTGTGAAGTTCAAAGATATTTCTGAATGTTTTCATTGTCATATGCACAGTAATTCTCTATTATGAAGCAGCTACATTTCAGGGAATAAGGTTAAAAAGTTCTCTTATTCCAGGCTTTTCTGTATATGTAACTACAGTGCTTATCCACAGACAGTTTAGTCAATTTTAAACAAAAATACATTAGACAGAAAATAATATTTTCTTTTTCTCTGTAAACTATTGTGATAGGACCTAGTTGAAAGTCGGGAGATTATATAATTTTTTGAAGTTGTGAGATATTTTAAATTTGCAGAGTTTTAAACTGATTTTGCTCCATTAATTTAAAGTGTATTTTACTGAAACATATTTTATCTATAACCTCAATAAAATATGATTTCCAAAAATTTGTTGGTTGCTGACTTTTAAAATATATGAAAAACATGAATTAAAACTGCAGGTATACATTTTTATTTGATTAGTTTAACTTCTGAAAATAATTTTATCCTTTTTCTTTTGGTGTTGTTTTTTGGTTGGTGTTTTTTTTTTTTTTGCTTATCCTTACCTCAGGCCCCTTCAGAGAAATGGAGAAAAGAAATATTATGCCACCTCTGTGTTTAATCCATCTTCCGTTTTGATTAGTATTTACCAGAAATTGCTGTGGGAACTATGCTGAGAGCACATCTGTGGTATAAACTTGTGGCCATGAAATGGCAAAAGAATGAAAAATAAAATATGTTTGCCATGTCTTTGTTTCTAGTAAAGAACATGCAAACTAGAAATAATGTGATTTGGTTTTCAGGTTGTTACCTGAGCTTCTAGTGTTACACGGGAAATACACAGTTATTATTATGGAGCTTGCAATATTTGTCTTGCAACAGTTGCAACTTTCATCTTAATCAAGTCAGATAAAAAGTAGCTGCTTAAAATATTCATATTTTAAAACTGTGTGTAAGTGAAAGCAGTGTCCCCGTCTAGGCCACCACAAATATCACTGTTTTCTGGTTGCAAACTGTATACCTGGTATTAAAAGTTTGAAGGATTAGAAATTTTTTAAAGTCAACATCTGTTTTGGTTACCATTTTTAAGACTTGTTCAAAGCCAGCAAGTGAGCCCATCATGTTAGAAGTTAACATGGCAGGAAACACGATCCAAGAGGCTTCTGCTTAAGCTTGCCCTTAAGGGCATGAAAGAAGCTCAATACAGGACTGTGATACACAGCCTGTGGGCAAGAAATTGATCCATAAATCTTTGTAAATTAAGCCAGTATTTGTGTTACTGAAAAATGGATTTCATCTGCTGGTGAACTCAGAACACTCAACGGCACTATATATCCTCTACATGAATTTGGTTTAGAGATGCTGTTGTATTGCCATAGCAGCTGCTGCAAAATTGCTATCAAGAAATACACTGATTATATTTTCAATGTCTTCTTAGTCTGGATGTGTTTTGCAGGTAATAAATGTTAACGCTGAGGAGGATGAAAAAGCATCATCATCATTTTTGTATTAAATATCAGCATCAGTTAATTTTGAATTCAGAGTAGCAGTAGTATGCACCTTTTTATTTATGCTAAAATTGAAGCAACTTGAAAGGATCATAGAATGTATCATTTGGTAGATCTGAGAAATCATATAATTTTGTTCAGGGAGTGGGGAACATGCTTTTAGTGAGCCTGCCTTGTCTTCTTTATGTGCTCTGTGTTATTTTAAATTTGTTGATTGAAAATATCATGCAATTTTAATACAGTCTTCTGCTTAACAATTCTTGATTTCTATCACCTTATTCCTGCAATGCTGCTGAAAAATTGAAATATTTTCAAGAATATTTTGCTATCTTTCAAGCTAAGACTTTCTGAGTCAGCAGACTTGACCTCTCACAAGGTCCTCTTACTCAATGACCACTGGGGAACAGCTATGAAGGAAAAAAAACCAAAACCTAATTTGCAACAGCACATAAAAGTTTTAGTGAACCTTTCTGCACCTCAGAGCGTGCAAAAATGATGATGAAATGGAGCAAAACTTTCAGCCAGGAAGTTTACTATTTCCTGCTATGCGTCTGTCTGTCAGTGTAATTCCCACATCATGGTTCCTTGTGATGTTAAACATGGTATGACTCGGAAGGGGCCTGAGTCAAGGTCTGATCCCTCTTTAACTAGTAAGTGACTGTCCAAGACATTCTTTTTGCTTCTAAAACTAGTCCTCAGGTAGGTCTTTTGCCTTCAGCATGAGTATGTGATGAGGACACATCTGTAGAACCTTTCTCTTTTTATTTTTCTGGACAGGCTTGTTATTTCTCTGCCCATGCTCTGAACTAGTAGTAAGCATAAAATCATAGAATCATAGAATCGTTTGGGTTGGAAGGGACCTTAAAGATCATCTAGTTCCAATGACAGATCCTATCCAAAACCTGTCATATGACCGAGTTGGCACCATCCTGAATGCATGCTGGTGAGGTCAGGATTGCCCCTTGGCTTTACTCTTCACACTAGTAAGATTGCAGTGATGTCCATGAACACACATGTATCCTGCACCTCTGGCTTTGCTGCTGTCCCATCATTTGCATGCGCAGGCACTGAATATGCACGTCTCCAGCTCTCACCTTACAGCACTCTACCACACAAAGTTCACAGCAGGAACACTGAACATCCCTTACTGTTAGTTTCATGAAAGACATGGTTCCCCTTTTGGACTGGATCATGTTTGGAGAAAACAAGATTCACAGAGTCGCAGAGTGGAAGGGGTTGGAAGGGACCTCTAGAGATCATCTAGGCCAACCCCCCTGCCAGAGCAGATCACACAGGAACAAGTCCAGGCAGCGTTTGAAAGTCTCCAGAGAAGGAGACTCCACCACCTGTCTGGGCAGTCAGTTCCAGTGTCTGGGCAGTCGAGCTTGAGAAGAAAATTTTAAGTACCTTCGTCCTCCCCAGCTTCAGGCCAGCCTGAGTCAGATGGCAACAGGCTGGCAGGGAATGGGGCCGCTTGCCACTGCTGCCACAGAAACAGGCCTGCAGCAGCCCTTCCCCGCTCCAGCCACTTTCTCCCCAGAAGCAAGGGAAGTGCAACCACCCACGTTCACACCAGTGGAGCCACGGTGTCCACCCCACCTTTGGAGCAGCTGGAGACTACTCTTTTGAAAGACTTTCTATTTTTAAATACTCAGTGCACATACACTCTTTCCCACTTTTTAAAAAAAGCCCAGTCAACACTAACATCAGAGCAGAGAAGAGCCATCTTCTCGTGTTGCTCTCTGAAGAGGTTTAAAACATGCAAGTGAAAGCAACACACACGTACAGTTCAGGGCAAGGCAAAGTTTCAACTGGGTGATTTCAGCTGATGCCTGTGCAGACCTTCCTTGTAGAAACTTCCTGATGCAACCTTACAGAAACTGTTACACCAAGTCAGCGATACTGGAGCTTTTTCTTTCCTACTGCAAGGTTTGCTGTAAAAATCATTAGAGTTCATGTCATCAGTGCCATCCCACATCTTTGGCAAACTTGGCCCTGATTTCAAGTTTGCTATCTTATTAATTTAGCCATTCAACTTTTAGCTATCTTTTTATCTATGCTCTTTAGTTTGCATTGCTGTAAGTGCATATAAAATCAGATCTCATCTCAGTAACTCTGACAGTTTCCGTGATGCCAACAACAATACCAGTACCCACACATGCATCTAAAGTAAGGGTCCTCTGCTGAAGAAAAGGAAGGCAAAGAAAAGGTCTTGAAATAAAATAAGTACAAAAGATTTTAATTAGATGTTTGCCACGCAAAAAGATTTCAACTCCTAATTTGCACAAAATTCCAGCACACTGTTCCTATATTGATTATCATTAATTTCCAAAAGTAATTTGAGAAAGATATCAGAGTTCAACATGAGAAAGTATTATTGAGCTTATCTGTTTATTGATGTGTTCATGGGTGCTTTTTCAAAACATGTATTTCTTGAACCACCATGAATTATAGGAAATCCTGTTTAGTTTTAAATATTACTTTACTGAAGTTATTTTCGACAGTCCTTCAGTTTCTAGCCCTTCATATCTTATTAAGAATGTAAAGCCATTGCCCAGTATATAGTCTTGCAGGCATGATGAGCTGGATTCAAAGTTAATGAATCTTCCTCTTAATTTTAACCCCTGAATATAGCCATGACCTTCTTATCCTACAGTGTTGAATTATAACGAGGTTGGGGGTGGTTTAATCTATTGATGTAGTTGTCCATGATGGCATTACTATATTATTAATTGCAGACACAGACTACATGTGCATACTCATCCCTTTACTTAAAAGAGAGACACTTTTCAAGCTTTACGTAACAGAGGCATGCTCTTAGCTTCTAAATGTCCCAGATGAGGCTCTCCAGATAGAGCATATACTTAATTTGTCATGGAATAATAGTCACTGTAACAGCAATATATATTACACTACAAGGCATTCATAACATAGGCTCCATTTTAGGCATCAATAGTTTGAGCATATTATAGAAGTTGAAGAAAGTATTGGATATCCGCTGAGCATGGTGACAGTCCCGAGACTCAATCTGAGTCCTGGTCTTTACCATGCACCTTGCCTTAAAGGCCATCCAGTGGTGTTTAGAGTAAATTTTTCTGCTTTGCAGTATGAGCAGGCTAAGAGTATACACATGGTTATAAACCATGTTTAAGCTGGCAGATTAGAAGTGTCCAGAAGTGTTTGTAGTAATTGATGCTGACTGGTACAGAACAGCCCATATCTATGCTGATAAATTCCCTGAGCCTCCAAAAGAGTTTGGTGATGTACACATGACCTCTTTGGGATAATCTCCATCCAATGTTACCTTTGAACAGTACCCAGGAATTTTTTAGGAAAAAGGTAGTTGGTACAGGCTAATGGCATAGCTCTAACACTAAAAGACAGTGTTCCAGAGCCCAGGTAACTTGTAATTTGCTTGTGGTCATGATTTAAACCCAGCCAGCAACTTAAATACCACACAGCTGCTCATTCACCTATCCCCCTGCTCCAGTGGAGGAGGAGAATCAGATGAAAAGACACAGAAGCTTGTAGGTTGAGATAAGAACAATTTAATTGAAAGTAAATGAAATAATGATACCAATAATATGTTATGAAAATAATGGAAAAGAAAACAAATTATATAACCACTCACCACCTACTGACTGACCGAGAGCCAGAGATGGGGAGAGAGCGCACGTACCCCTGACCCAACCCCCAGCTTATATACTGAGCATGATGTTTTATGCAATGAAATGTCCCTTTGGTCAGTTTGGATTATCTGCCCTGACTATGTCTCTTCCGAGCTTTTTATAGAGAAGAAGCTGGGGACACAGTTGCAGCACCAAAAAAAACCAAAAAAGTGCTTGACTTGGTACAAACACTCTTTAGCAACAACTGAAATCACCACCGTTATCAATACTCTTCTCAGCGCAAATACAAACCACAGCCTCTCAATAATCCAAAACACAGCCTCCTACTAGCTACTGTGAAGAAAATGAACTCTGTCCCAGCTAACACCAGCACACTTGTATAGACACAGCCCAATGGACCAGCTAAGTTTCGGTAACACCATCATTTGAGATTTTAGAGTAGAGAGTGATCTTTATTGAAACTATGACATTTTAATAGTTGTAGGGGTTTGGCCCACACTCTTAATTACATTTATGGCAGAGACAGAATTTGTTAGATAACAATCAGATCTTTAACCAAAGGGGTAACATTTAGGGAAATCTTTGGAACCCAAGCAAGACAATAGAGACAATGCCAGATCATGGTGTCAAGATGTCTCCTGGCAGTCTGTGCCGAACTGCTTCATGTAATTCCTGTTTCCAGTGACTGAATGCTGTTTAAAAGAGAAGTAAAAATGCATTATGCACGTTCTGAGATGTATGCAATTTCTGTAGTTTCCTAGGGGATAGTATGCTACTTGCTAGATAGATGGGTCTTAGGAAATTAAAAACCAATCATAGTGAATAAATTACCATATATATAGAGAGATCTGACCCACCTCTCAGGAAAGATGCAGATCCCTAACAATGCTGTGGAAGAAAAGTACTGGAATAATACATGTCCTCAGATAACTGAGCTGAGTGGAAGGGACTCTGTTCTGTTTTGCCCCAGGCAGATGGAACGAAGGGGTGGTGCCCTGTCTTGGAAGGAAGAAACAGAGAGGTAAAAAAGGTTGTGTACCATGTTGTCGAGGCAGGGGGAAAAGGCTTCCAGTACTGAGCAATGTCAAGGAAGTGGAAAGACAGCCTCTTTTCTGAAATCACTGTTGCAGGTTAGGAAGAAAAGGAGATGGCTGAGAGTGAAAAGTGTGGCTCTGCTTGCTAAACTTCTTGCATTAGCTATGCCTGGGTATAACCTGCAATATTAAGCAACTAATCATTTTGACTCATAATACACATGTGAAAACAACACATTCCATGTCAGCTGAAGCTTCCCAGGGATTTACCTCTCAGGTGAAGCCTATAATTTATATTTGCTGGGACAGATTTTTCAGCGGTTGTAAATCAAAACATCAGCATGATTCACAGCATATGAGGATCCAGCCCACATTGTGTGTAGATAATTTCTGTTATATGAGAAGGATTCTGGGTACTGTTTTCCTTGTGATTTCTACCAGCATAATTTTGGAATAATTGCGAATATAACAGTATTTCATCATTGACTGAGAGGTGAATTAGCCCCAACATGTGCATTGCAAAGATGTAAATGCCGGGTGATGTTGTGTTACTTGCTATCGTTGTCAAGTTCAAAAACCAGCAGGCATATATTTAGAGGTCCCTGACAGTCATGTTAAATTGAGCCCAACATAGTGCTAATATTACGATAAATTTGTGGCTAAATCACAATAAATTATGTTGATTATGTCTTTCTAGTGCTCTTTCAGAGAAGAACATTGATCATTCAAATTAATTGATGATGCTGAAATATAAGAATATTATTGAAAGAAACAGTCCTTTTTCAAACAAAAAAGAAAAGCAAGTGAACACGTAATATTCTTTAAAATATGCTGAGATGTTACTGCTTTGAATAATTGAGCAAGGGGTTGTCATCAGATCTGTGGAAGATTTTTATGAGATGGTTCCTTAATAACAGTGAGTTTAGAAGGGGTATTTTGCAACTATTGTACTGCTAAAAGCTAACGTTTCTGCCTGTAACAGGAGAAAATATCTTCTAGAGCAGCACAGACCAGCCAATGACACATGAAATGGATTTAGACTTCAGGATAATCTTGCCTGGCTCTTCAGCCTCTCCGCAAAGGAGTGGTTATTCAAGTGATGTGGGCAGTCCTAGCAATCCAGCCAGCAGTGCCCCAGCACTACAAGGCAGGAGGTCAAGCCTCTGTCATTGTTTCACTGTGGGAGGACAGGTAGGAAGGCGGGGCAGGTGTCCTGCACCTCCATGCCCTCCAACATGTAGACTTGCTTCTGGAGCAAGCCAGGCCAGAGAGACATCCCCCAGCTGGGATATGGCCCTGGTGCTGATGAATTTCAGGCTACTGTCTGTAATTTGATTCCTTTTAATGTGTATAACTGAGAGCCTGGGAGAAGACACTTTGAATGTTGCTTTTCAAGATGCTTGTGAACTGCTGGCATGGAAATTGGACCCAATAAAAAGAAGATGGAAAGGCTAAAATAGAAGTAATAGCCATTTATTAGCCGTTTGTGGAAGGCGTTGGTCATCGTGCGTGCTAAGTGGTGATAATGATGCGGTGTGGTGACTCAGAGCTGACTCTTCTCAGAAGGCTGCAGCTGGCTGCTGTGCTTCCAACCGTCCTCTTCCTCGCTGCTCCAGGGAGCTGTGCAGCTGGAGAAGCAGCGGATTTGCCCATTCTGCCCAAAATAGAAGCCTGGAGGCTGGGGAAGAAAAGCAGGCTGTCAGGACTGCTGCCTCCTTTTATTCCCCCTTTCCCCTCAAGACAGCAACTCCTTCTGGTGACTGGAACAGCAAAGACAGCGGGGACATTTCTATAGGAGGCCACCACTGCTGGTATCAGTCTTGCCTGAAGCACCTGTAGGAAATGGCCACCCCTCCCTCGCCTGCGGCCCAGGAGCTGGTGGCTTAGCCAAGTCGCTCACCCTTCCACCAAAGGCAAACAACAAAGGTCTCAGTAGCCTCGGGGGTTAATGGCCAGCAGTAAGATTTGGTGCCCTAGGATTTTATTAGATGCTGTTATTCATCATAAGGTGGGTTCTGCTTTAAAATATGACAGGCAGCTCTTTCAAAACACCTGAAGGTGGAGAGGAAAGTGGAGGAGTACAGGATGAGCCTCATTCTTCAACAAGTAGAGAGAGGGAGTGGGGAGGGCCGTGACATTGAATCATATCTATACTTTTCTGTAGTGAAAAATAGACTGAGGAGAGTGGTCCATACACAGGCGTTCTGCCAGTGGGTGCCTGCGGCTGCTCAGAGCCCACCAAACCACCTCACCCCGCTTGCTGCCATTAGGGCCCTCACCTGAAGTGCGTCTTGCTGGTATGTCTGTGTTATGCTTTTTATGTATTTCTGTTCTAGAAACTGAGGCCAGTGAAGAGCAGCTGCACTTTAACAGGCCCAGGGTACACAGCTGGCTGCTGTGCAGCTTCGGGGTGGGGCACCTCTGAATGGCAGTAGATCTAGAGCAGCGCTCTTCCTCACTCCTCTTCCCAAAGCTTTTTGATTGGGTCATATTTTTTTATCCTTCATATTTCTTTTCTGTAGAAATAGTTACATGTTGACTCAAGCTTATCCCTAGTGTTGCTAACTCACTGTTGCAGGTACCCATTGCCTCGTTTCTGCCCACATCCTCCCTCCCCAGCCTGAGGCTGAGCTTTTCTGCTGCTGCGGGTGCTCTTTATTTTCTCTTTATGAAGTACTTGGCATGTTTTGGGGCGCTGGGGTAAAATCATTAACATCTTCCTGGGAGTTGTTTTTGATGGTGAAACAGATGTATTGCTGCAAGGAGTGATGGTTCAGTTTCAATGACCCTGGCAGGTCTGACTGAGGACAGTGCGTGTTCATACTTTTTACAGTGTGCTGATAAATGGTGCTGGCCTTTGTGAGGACTTGGTGAGTCTTTCTGTTGACAGTATTTGGCAGTAGGCTGATGTTTTCATTATCATTGTTTCATCTCAGGAATAACTTTATATTTACTGAGTTAATTATTTGGCATAAAAATTTTCACTGAAAAAAACCCAAAATCACCCAAAACCAGACACTGTGTGTATCGTGGACTAATGTAAACTCATATACTGAAAAGGAGCTTTCAGAGTGAAGTGCTGCAGTCAGTGTTTTGGGGATGAATACAACTGAGCTCAAACTGCATGTGAAATTGTATTGTATAGATACAATTCAAGAAAACAGCTTTCACTGCAGCCCTTGGATGCTGCCTGTTAAACCTCCATAATTGTCTGGGGAAAGCTTATGGTGCTTGATTACCTTGCAAGACCTAACCCAGGGGATATAGCAAGTGGTCAAATGTCATTCTGGGTGGTGATATGGTTGATGTGGACATGGATAGTCCAAAAGGGACTGCAGAGTCAGGAGGGGAGGGTTGCATTACTGAAATCAGGACAGGCATTTTTCCACAGGAGCTCTGCACTGGAAGGAATGAAATCATTCATGCCACCTAAATCCTGCACTTCCTAGATCCTGCCTGTGCAAGTATCTCTCTTGCTACATTCTTTGATGGATACATCCTGATTTTATATTAACTTCAGGAGTCTTAAAGCACTGTATGATCATACTAACTCTCAAAAACATAATGTATTTTCATTTCACAAATGAAGAATCAGAAGTAAGAAGTTACA